>NW_026975421.1:300000-600000 GCF_030014295.1 Loxodonta africana | reverse complement strand
CTTCTCCAAGGAAAATAAAAGTTTCCACATGGGGATGGTAGGGGCTTGTTTTGTGTGACCCCAAAGGACAGAAGAGGCAGGAATGGTAGGGAAACAATAGAACAAAAGATAATCTGTGCCTGTTCACAAATATAACAAATGTCCCAGTGTTTTCACCCTGTTTCCTCAGACTTTTCTCATCAAGACATCCTTCCCCTTTTACTGAAGCCTGTGGAAAATACCTGGGGCTTCCTGGATGCTCGGCCTTTTTTCACCCCTTAACTATTCAGTCATATTCCCAACTTGGTTCAGGCATGACTTCCTGGTTGTAGTCTTCCCTGAATCTTCTCCTGGTAGATGAGTCCACTTCTTGCTCTGTACTCCATTGTACCCAGGAAACCCTTTACCACAGCATAAAACACAATTGTATTTACTACACATTCTTCCCCTCTCTGTGCCCATGCCTTCTATGAGACTCCGGAGCACCTTTCATTAGCAGGAGGAGTCTTCTTCTACCTGTTGAAGGCCGACCTTACGGTTGCTTCAGCCATTGAAATAGTAGCAGAGATGATAGAAGGAGAGAATTGAAAAGATTTTACATTGAGTCTTGCCCCTTTGTTGCTCTTAAACCCTGAGAACCTGTGGGAATGACCCCAGGCCAGCCTGCTGAATGATGAGGGACCATTGGAAAGAGGATCCAGCGGTTTCACTGAGTTGATTTTATGCAACTGGCTCGCAGGTGACCTGGAATCAAACTGTAGACACATGAGTAAGCCCTGCTGCGAGCCACTGAGGCTGGGCCAGATCAGAAGAACCCCAAATTGACAACCTGAAAAATTGTGAGCTTAGTAAATGGTTGTTTTTTTAAGACACTACCTTTTGGAGTCATTTGTTACACAGCAATACGTGACTGATACACCTGTTAACTTGGCCGTTTCTCTTACCAGGCAGTGAGGCAACTTCTCTAAGTCATTTCATCACCAAGAGCATCTGGCCTAGGGTCTGACATGTAGCTGTTTATACAGGAAATCTTTGTTGACTTAATGCATGAATTAGTAATACGAATTGTATGTGCGAGTCTGCACAAAATCATGTATGAAAAAAAGCATGATTTTTTAAAAAATAAAATAAATTGAGGCTCAGAACTACGTGCTTACAAAATTGAGGGGAGTTTTTAACCTCACTTACTTTTAGGGTACTCCCTCGTCCAGATATGCAGTAATTCCCAGGGTCTAATGAAGGACCAGTGCTTGGAGAAGACCTTCAACACACCCATTGCCTCAGCCTATGTGGGTGATCTCTCTAGAAGCATTCGTTCTGCTGTTTCCATTCTCAGCTGGAGCATGAGAAGCTTGGTGGGGCTGTCAACAGCATAACAGGGTTTGTCTACTTATGTGCCTGCATCAGCCTTTGAGGTGCTGTAACCTACTCCAGGGCACTGTCAAGAAGGAGGTCCTACCCCTTCCCAATGTCTAGGACCCTACTATCTGACTGTCACTCTTCCCCTGGGCTCCAGTTCCCTCAGTGTGATCACCCCAGTGAGCTGAGGCTTTTACCACAGACTCTTCAGAGTCTTGAAGTTTCAGGGCTTCAACACTGTGAGTCCAGCTATCTCCTTGAAATGAGGTAGGGAAGGAGGAAAAATGTAGAAAGACTTTATTTTCCATTTAATGTTGCAATAAAATTTCTTGCCCTGCATTTTCGAAGGGTCCTGCCTAACAATTCCCTCTGTTCTCTTCCAAGATGTAGGACGATGAAGAGTGAATGTTTGTTGTGTCATAATCTGCAGAAGGCTGCAAAGTACACATGGGGTCCATTCCCCCGATGCTCACACTAGAGCACCCCACCCATGTGGAAATCTCTGCAAGTGTTACTGAGTCCCTCGCGCATCCACAGTGAACAGCTTTCAGATTCTTATAAGAGGGAATTGTGTCCTAACACCAGCTGCTCCCTGGAAACCCTATGGGGCAGTTCTACTCTGTCGTATAGGGTCTCTGAGTCAGAATTGACTAGATGGCTACAGGTTTGGTTTTTTCTTTCAGGCGGGTGGTGAGAGTTTGATGTCAGCTCCATAATCGTGTTATTAAAAAGTAATGACAAGGTACCAGGTGAGAAAGTAACAAAACAAAACTGAAATGTAATGGCTTTTTCACATTTATTGGCCCCACAGAGTTCCTTCGAGGTGTTTACTTTTCACTAGATTCGGAGAAATGTTTGTGAGAGAGACACAGCTTGAGATAGCTCCAAAATTACGTTTCCCTCCTTAATGTTAGGTTATGTTAAGAGCTGGTTGGCTGGTTTATGATCTGCCTGCTTCAAAAAAATAGAAGGCCCATGCAGGCAGGAACTTGTCTGTTGTGTTTGTCAGAGCATCCTGGTACCTGGCGCCTAAGAAGTGCTAAAAAATGATTTGAGTGAATGTGGGTGGGTTTTTATAAAAAAACACTGTGTTGCTGTCTTTATTTAGTTAAATAGTGAAAACAGGGATAAGGAAAATGGAGACAATTATTTGTATAATTTAGAGTTACATAAGATGAGAATAGAACTTGAATAATGAAGAGATAAAAAAATAAGCTGTACGGATGGAATGTACCCCCTTCCCTTTGCTCTGGAGGGAGACATTTTAAAATTGGATTGTTTTTTCCCTACTGATTTATAGGTTCTATATGTGAATTGAAAAGTTAGTCTTTTAGGAATCACAAATACATCTATTGAGATACAATTCACCTGCCGTAACACTGCCTTTGAAAATATGCACAATACCTTGGCTTTTAGTATATGGGCAGACTTGGCACAACAGTCACCACTGTCTAGCTTCAGAATATTTTCAGTGCCCCGTAAATAAAGGCCCTTGTTAATAAAGGCGTATTAACAGTCACCCTCATTACTCCTTTCCTCCAAGCCATAGCAACCACTAATCTACTTCTGTCTGTGTTGGTTTGTCTGTTCTGGACATTTCATGTAAATGGAATCATACACGATGCGGTCATTTGTGTTTGGCTTCTTTCATTTAGCGTAATATTCTCAAGGTTCGTCCATGTTGTGGCATGTATCAGTACTTGGTGCCTTTTTGTGGCTGAGTAATATTCCAGTCTATGAATATACCACATCCTGTCTATCAGGTCATGACATTTGGGTTCTCTCCACAGTTTGGCTGTTACGAATAACACTACTAGGAATCCTCTGTGTAAGTTGTATGTGAACATGCTTTTGATTCTCCGGGTGCAGACCTAGGAGTGCAATTGCAGTGTTGTGTGGTAATTCTGTGTTTAACTTTCTGCAGAATTGCCAAACCATTTTCCAAAACAATTGGATCATTTTACATTTCCACCAGCGGTATTCCAGCTTCTCCACATCGTCGCCGACACTTGTTGTCCATCCTGTTGAGTTTAGCCATCTTACTGCTTTTGAAATAATAGTGCACTTTAGTTTAGATTTGCATTTCCCTGATAACTAATGAGGTTACGCTTCTTTTCCTGTGCTTGTTGAGAGTTTCTGTATCTGCTTTCGAGAAATCTCTATTCAAATCCTTAGCCTGCAAACTTTTTTGAGCTTTTTGCCTGTATTTTTACTCTCTTCATGTACTTTTTGATATGCCAAAGATCTATAGATCTTAACAGTTTTAGCCTTCATATTTTGGGATTTTTAAAAAGTCTTTCTCTTTTATCAATAAAAAGAAAATAAAAACTTCTAAAATTTTTATGGTTGCATATTTTAATTTTAAATATTCGATCCATCTGGAATTTTGTTTTGTGTAAGGTATGAGAAAAAGGATGAAAACGTTTTTACAGGTGGTCTGAGTGATTACCAAATTGCTACAAACGCGCCTTTTTCCATGACCCATATCTTAACTGCATTTTCCCGTAGTCTGTACAGAGAAGCCTTTTTACAAAGGGAGGCCCACCATTCCCAGCCATTTCATTTTAAGGTTTGTTTTCTGCAATTAAATCCCTTGTGTATCTTATCTACACACCTTTTCTTTTAAGCTAATACAAATTTTGTGTGAGTAGGACCTTGGCGAGTGTAAGATGGGCTTGAATTTCATAACTGGTTCCGTGTGGTGCACCCCAGCAGACGGACAGACAGAAGCAGGGGCTGCAGAGGCGACAGAAGCTATGAGAACATGAGCCTCTGGAGATATGCTGTGGAATTTCAGATAAAGATTCCATGTGCCAGGAATAGTCTACATCATGTGGACGCAGTGGTGAAAGTACACATTGTCCCTGCCATTGTGAAGGGGACACCCAGTGCGGGTGGGAGGGGGACTGGTAAAATGCAGTCCAAAGAAAGGACGGACCATGCTCCAGGAACCACACTGGACTTCAGAGAGCTTTGTTGGCTGCCGTTCATCTGTCCGGCTTCTAGATGTCAGAGTGCCCCCAGGCTCAGTGCTTAGTCCTCTCTCTCTATTGACACCCTCTCTCTAGGATGCCTCAGTGAGTCGGTTGCTGTCTGTCTGTAGCTGAGGATGTGATGTTTACACCTCCATCCATTTCAACTCCTCCTGGTTCATGACTTCTATTCAAATGTCAGCGTAACTCTCTGTACCGAGTTCTTCATCTGTAAAATGTGCCTTATAATGATACATTCCTCACATGGGTATCATGCAGAGCAAGTATCTTAAGAAAGGAGAAGCCCTCACAGGAGTCCTGGCACCAGTAAGTGTTAGCTGTCAGTATTATTACCTGCCATCTCCACGTAGATGTCTAACAGCTGTGCCATGTTATCAACGCCATGAAACAATTCTTGGTCCCAACCCCATTCCACCCTTATCGATGAATTTCTCAGGGCTTCAGTGATGGGAATGTGTGCGTTTTTCCACATAATGGACATGGCTAATAAAGGTTGGCCTGGTCCTTCATAATAAGTTGCTCCAAAGTTTATATGGGTGGACTCAGACAAGTGATAGCCAACTAATATAGACAAAAAAATAGAACTCTCAGCTGCTCATATTTGTACTCTCAGCCTAGAATATCTGGTGAGGGTACTATATGGACTGAATTGTGTAACCCCAAAGGTACGTTGAAATCCTAACTACTGTACCTATAAAGGTGACCTGATTTGCAAATAGGGGATTTTTAAAATTACTTTAATGAGGCCATACCAGTGTAGGGTGGGTCCTAAACCTAATCCCTTCTGAGTTACAAAAAGAACAGAATAGACACAGACACAAACAGGGGAAGAGGGAGACAGACAAAGGGGAAGATAATCTACAAGGCCAGGAAGGCTAAGGGTGGCTGGAAGCTGCTAGAAGCTGAAGTAGACATGAGCCATGCCCTGAATTCCTACTTCTAGCCTCCCGAACTGTGAGAAAATAAATATCTGTTCTTTAAAGCCACCCAATTGTGTTATTTTTTTCTTATGGCAGCACTAGATGACTAACACATACCCATGGTTATACATGAAGCCTGGTGTAAAATAGTGTTCTCCCCTCCTTGTCTAGCCCACCCGAATCCTGCTATTTCCTTATCAGTGTCCTCTGCCTTCACTAAGAGCTACAACAGAGTTGGCTTGATGCTGATGCATAGAAATGCAGTTTATTTTTTAGTTTATATTTATGATTGACTAGCATTAATTTCAATGGTTTGTTAATTTTTCTGTGGAGGCATTTCTGTAATCTATGGGTAATAGCAGTTGCAGCTTTTCCTTCTTTTTGTTGTCATTTTGTTCTAGCTTGGGCCTCCAGTGTTAAATATTTAATATAAATAATGATAGAAAGCATCCTTATTTTTTAAATATTTTTTTGTGTGCTTTAAGTGAAAGTTTTCAAATCACACAAAAACGCATATACACCTTGCTACACACTCCCAATTACTCTCCCCCGAATGAGGCAGCCTGCTCTCTCCCTCCACTCTCTCTTTTCGTGTCCTTTTCGCCAGCTTCTAAACCCCCTCCACCCGCTCATCTCCCTTCCAGGCAGGAGATGCCAACACAGTCTCAAGTGTCCACCTGATCCAAGAAGCTCACTCCTCACCAGCATCCCTCTCCAACCCATTGTCCAGTCCAATCTATGTCTGAAGAGTTGGCTTCGGGAATGGTTCCTGTCCTGGGGCAACGGAAGGTCTGGGGGCCATGACCACTGGGATCCTTCCAGTCTCAGTAAGACCATTAAGTATGGTCTTATGAGAATTTGGGGTCTGCATCCCACTGTTCTCCTGCTCCCTCAGGGTTTCTCTGTTGTGTTCCCTGTCAGGGCAGTCATCAGTTGTAGCCGGGCACCATCTAGTTCTTCTGGTCTCAGGATGATGTAGTAGCTGATTCATGTGGCCCTTTCTGCCTCTTGGGCTCGTGATCACCTCGTGTCCTTGGTGTTCTTCATTCTCCTTTGATCCAGGTGGGTTGAGACCAATGGATGCACCTAAGATGGCTGCTTTCTAATGTTTAAGACGCCAGATGCCAGTCTTCAAATTGGGAAAGCATCCTTATTTTAATGCTAATTAATTTTAAAGAGAATGTCCCACATTTCACCATGAACTATCATGCCAGTTGTATTTTTCCAACTTAAGGAACTCCTTTTCTGGTCCATGATTGCTCAGAGTCCTTATCTCTCAGTGTGATTGGATTTTATCAACTGCTTTGTCCCCATCTCTTGAGGTGAGCATGTCTTTTCTTCTTCCATCTATGCTTATGGTGAATTAAATTATTAAATCTTTAATGTTCACTCAAGCTTGCATGCTGACGATAACCCCCCTTGATGATGGCGTATTACCTGGTTTATACTTTGCTGGATTTCCTTTGCCAGTATTTTATGTAGGTTTTTGCATCTCAGTTACTTGGTGTGCTTGCCCTGTAACTCTTCTTCTACGATCCTTGTCTAATTTGGTGTCAATATTAAACTAGCCTTAGGGATGAAGTAGAGGAGCATCTCATCTTTTTCTCTTCTTTTCTGACTTTGCACAAGATGAAAATGCTCTGTTTCTTGCCTGTTTGCTGCAACCTGAATGAAAGTGGTCTCGGCCTCCTATTTTCTTAGGGAGATCTTGAACTACTGACCCATTTTGTGTAGTGATTAAAGGTCTTTTCTGGTGCTACTTAGAAAAATTTCCACTGCATGTTCTAGGCTGCTAGGGTTTCATCTTTGAATGTTATGTTGTTATCACGATTTTCAGTCTCATCCACGTCAATTAATCAATCCCAGATTTTCCCTCATTTTTCCAAAGTTAGACTCTACATCTATTCCTGGCACCAATTCCCTTATCTAAGACTTGTTTGCAAACAAAAATACAACCCAGCATCTTTGAGTCCATGATGTGAGAGTACAGTCCCATATAACTTTTTTTGTAACTGTTGTTAAGTGTTTCTCCTCTTTTTTTTTTTTTGTTCATTTCCCAGGTATCTAGCAGTTTCAAAGTTGTGCCCTTCAGGTTGAGGTCATTAGCTTAATTGACTCTGTGCAGGGCCATGTGGTGCCAGTTGCAAATGGGCATCAAAAGAGCACTCCTCTAGAACTAGGAGGCAGGAGGAGGTGGTTGGGCGGTTGCGGGGTGGGGGAGGGAACTGGGCAGGGCTGTGTGGAGAGGGGCGCCCAGGGGAGGTGCCAGCTCGGAGGCTGCCCCACCACAATCTCATGTGCATTAGGAAGCAGCTGGCTGCAGGAGCCTTTCGCGAGAGTCCCAGCCCACCCAGCCTTGCCCTGAACTCAGACCTGCTAGGCTCACAGGTCCCACCAGAACTAGGGGAAGCCTGAGGCTACCGATGTCAAGTCCCAGGGTACACCCCTGAGCCCAGTCACAGTGCTTATGCTGGAATAGGAGGGCAGAGGAGGCGTATGGGGACTTGGGTCCAGAGGGTGAACCAGAAAGGGTGGGAGAGTTGTGGTCACCCTCGGACTCTGGCTCCGCACGTGAAGGGCCCCAGGTTGCACTTCCAGGAGAAGAAGGTGAAGCCACAGAGGCCACACTGCTCACACAAACAATCCCCCACCCCCCTCTGCCCTTTCTCCAGGCGGGACGCCCCTCCTGTGCTGCACTCAGAAGGGCTCTCCAGGGACCGCACCCCTAGTTTGCGGAGCAGCAGAGCCTGCCCCAGTCTGGACTAGGGACTTTATTTCTTCCACTCTCACCACTGGCTGAAGGCAGACTCCTGTCTCCACAGACTAAAGAGGAATTATCAAAATGAGCTCGAAACTCTAGATTTGAGTTAAGGATCATAAATTAACACAGAGAAATACAACTTTAACAACAAAGACCTGTTTGGAGCCCCAGTTGGAATTAAAAAAAAAAAAACTTGAACAGAGGGAGTGATAAAGTCTTCCTTCTTTTGCCACCCTCTCTCGGTGGTCCCAAGCTTTCTCATCTCCCACCTCACAAGACTGTATCAACTGCTTTGAGACTTTTAGAATAAAGATCCCCAGGCATATCACTGCTGTCACCCTGTGAGGATTTCCCCAGTGCTGGGTTAGACTAAGACAGAATCCTTCCAAGGCTTCCAGGGCCTGTGTACTGGACGGTCAACACACGGAGCCTCAGAGCCCACTTCGTTTTTCCTGCAGTTGGGCACGACCCCAGGGACATGACCCTTGAGAGTGCTGACACTTCCTGAAGCCAGTGACCCTCCCCCTGGGCTTCTCCCTCCCTGGGTCTCAGAATCTTTGAGGCCAACTTGTACCCTCAGAAGTGTTTCTGCTGAAGGACACGTAAACAGCACTGTGGATTTGTGTCCCGCAGTCTGCAAAACTGCCTCCCCTGAGTGGGGTGAGGAGCTACTGAAATACTGAAATCATTGAAACTAACAGAAGCCACAGCTCATGGTGCTGGGAGAAAACTGGGAAGGACGGAGAGGTGAAGAGGCTATAAAGGCCCAGTCGTGAAGGCGACCATGAGCCAGGATGTCCTGAAGTCGCAAAGCTGACCAATGCTGAGTGCCCTAAAACCTGCCACTCCTGTGCCCATCTTTTCTTTCAATGGACAAAGTCTTCCCCTGCTCTTATGTGCCTGGGCTGGAAGGGCCTTTGACTTATAACATGAAGCAGCCTCCAGAGCCTCTTGGGGCAAGTGATGGTCAAGGAGGCTCTGCCTAACCCCACCCTGCCCTTCCCACTTGTCAGAGGACCAGGAATTTCAGTCTTCCAGCTCCTGGGCTGATCTAGTGACTTGTAACAGGATTTCGCTGGAACTGGAAGGTGTTGAAGACAGGAAGTACTCCTGGGTTTCTTCACCCAGCTGAATGCCTAGTTCCTGGTCTTATTACACGGCTTACATTCAGGATAAGAAGAGGCGTTTGGAGCTTTACGCATGACCTCTTAGCAGAGGTTTCTGTTCAGGAGCGAAGAGGTAAAAAGAAAGCAGTGTCTACTAAGTCCTTTTCCAAGAGTCTCAGGAAATTCTCATGAAGACCCTCTCAGGTAAGGACTGAGGGGAAATGCCTTGGTTTAATATTGAACTTTGCCCTTGACACTTTTCGTTTATGGAGGGCATATACATATTGTCTGCTCAAGGAAGCACTGTAGTTCTTATCTAGACTTTATGTAGAATGAGTATATATAAAACCTAAACTTGGTCCTTAAGCAAGGGGTTACCTCTCAGAGAAGGCCTATGGGAAGGTTTCTACCAAATTCTGTGGTGCTGCCATTGCTCCAAGGATCCCAGGTGGTGCCAAGTTTGAGTACTCGGCTGTTAACCGAAGGTTAGTTTTTTGAACCCACCAACCTGGCGAACTGCTTCTGTTAAGATTACAAACCAGGAAACCCTATCGGGGCAGTTCTCCTTTTACACTGGGCCACAATGACTCAGAAACCCACTCAATGGCACCTAGCAATAACAACAGGAAGCCGTTGCCCCCCATGTGCTTGAAGTGCCTCTCTGGGGAAGGTTGGCCTTCAGAGCCAGCTCTTGGCCACACAGGAACTGAGGCTCATGTTTTGTTACCACACCTTAGTTTCAGTCAATAAATTTATTTTCCAGTTTATTCACGAGACTTAACTGCAGACATCTCTCAGGTATTGTCAAAATTAATTCCATTCTCTAATAATGATTTGCCAGGACGTATTTCCAAGCGTTTCCAAGAGACTGGAAAAACTTTCCAAAGAGGCTTGTCCAGCGCCATGTTGTGCAGTAACTACAGTGTTGACGCAGTATATTAACCACATAGTTTCCATGTTTTCTGCTTTCCTTAAATAACAACTGAAGTTCCAAGTCTACCACCTGAAGTACTTCCCTTAGTGTTTCACTTAGAAGTCTGGTGGTGATGAATTCTCTCAGTTTTCTTTCCCCTAAGAATGGCATTATTTGTGCTTTACTCCTGAAGGTAATGATTGGACATAGAATTCTGGGTTAGTATTTCCTTCTTTCAGCGCTGAAAAAATGTTGTTTCACAATTTATTTTTTTGGCTTCCTTGGCTTCTGATAGTGAATACAGAGTCATTCAAATTGTTTTTCTCAGGTGAAATGTGTTTTCTGTCTACCTCCTTCCTGAGTATTTTCTTGACCTTTGTTATTCCACAGTTGATTATGATGTATAGTATTTTTATGCAAGTAACCCATGTTCTATATATATATATCTGTGTGTCAACACTTTTTCCCCTCCCGGGTATGTCTGTAACTACAGTATACTGTTTCTTTTCTTTTTACACGCTGCTGTTAAAAAAAAAAAAAAATTAGAGTAATGTACTTACAAATATACTTGGGATGTGGGGTAAGGCCCACTGGGTTGGCAAAAAACCCATAACCCGCAGAATATTTTTGTGCAAATTCAGTATTGGGGCATGGAATTCTTTAACTTGCTGTGCTTTGCTGAACTTCTTGAATCTGTAAGTTTATGTCTTTCACCACATTTGGAAAGTGTTCAGCCAGTATTTTTTCAAATACTATTTTCTTCACCACACATTTTGTCCACTTCTTCTGGAGTTCCAATAAATAGGCTTTTTGTCTAGTTCTTGAGGCACTGTCCATTTTTTTCCATATTTTCCTCTCTGTTTGCAGAATGGATATTTTCTACTGATCTATTTCAACTATTTAGTTTTTTTCTCTGTCATCACCATTCTGCTATTGTGAAAATATCAACTGAATTTTTGATTTCTACGGTTGTACTTTTAACATGTAAAATTTTCATTTGCAAATAGCACCTATTATCTTTCAATTTATTTAAAAAGTGTCCCTGTTATTTCTTGGATTAGAATAGCATTTTAAAATCTGTTTCTTACGATTTTGAGAGTACAAGTCCTGCTTAAATTTTATGGAGAATTTTTTTTGTTTTTAGCAGTCAATTGACCCAGTTATGTTCAGGCTCCAAGTTCTGTCCCATCTTCTGTATTCTGTGGTTCAAATGTTAGTTCAATTTTTGAAGGCTTTGCAGGTGTATTTAGGTCTAACCTATGTGAGCGCCACTCAGTATGGAACCTTGATGGCATTCTAACCCATAGTGCGGGTCTTAAAGGATTTGATAATGCTTCTTAGGGTCAGGGCAATGGATACGCACCTGGGGGGTGAACCAGGAGTTCATAGCAAGTCTGCAGAATCTCTTTCTTGCACAGCCTCCTCTTTCTCTTTCTCTTCTGCTCTCTGAGTTCAGAAGGAGTGCTTTCCTGGCCCACTGGCGGGAATGCTGGGGCTTTAATCTCCTCATTCTGTTGTGCACATCAGTGACTGGTTCTGCCTATGGGGCCAAAGCACTGGACAACCAGCCAAAAGGCTGGCACTTTGAACGTGTCAAGAAGCGCCTCAGAAGATAAGCCTGGCGATCAGCTTTTCAAAAGTCTCAGCCTTTGAGGTAGAATTGACTAGGTGTCAGTTAACAGCAGAGAGAGAAAATGTAATGGAGCTTTCTCTACAATATTTGGTTCTTCCATACTCTGGTCAGAGAGAAGGATTCTCCTCTGCCAGAGTTTCAGGTGTCTGCCCACCTGCCCAGCTGCCTGTCTCTCTCCTTTACGGATCTTCTATCCCATTTATATGAGAGAGGGCTTCTCTCGGGGCTGTTTCTGTCCACAATGGGTGTGCAGCTGTGAGATTTGGGCTCATTTAATTTCAGCCTCTAGAATGTTCATACTTTATGTTCTGGTTCCGCCCCTTCCCCATCCACCTTCAACACTTTCCTTTGCAGAGTCCTGAGATAGTGTCCCATGCATTTGTCCAGATACTTAGTTGTCAGATACCAGCATAGCCACCGGGGGCAGTGCTGTTGTGGTTGAGGGGGGAGGGACTGTACACTGAAGGAGCTGCAAGACCTGGCTGCCTTGTGTGAGCAGGACAGGGGTGTGCTGAGGAGTGTGTGCTGAAGGTGCTGAGTCAAGGGGCATTTAGTATAAAGTTGGGTCAAGGAGAGTTTGTTGACAAGGATTTATTGCTGTAGCAAGGGTTCTGGAAATGGGTTTAATATGCTGTGGGATTGCTTTTGGAAGCTTAGAAAAGGCAATGGCCCACATTCTCTGAAATCGAAATGCCAGACCTGCTGTGTCAGATGTTGGAAGAGGGATTAAAAGCCTCCAATATGTGGGCATGTCTGAGTTAGTCTTCTATAAGACCATTTCTTGGAGGTCCTGAAGGACACCCATTTCATCAAAAGAATAAGGAATGCGGAGATGAGGGGAGCACCAGCAACACAGAGCTTACCAATATGTATACTTTGTAGGGAGTCCCTGGGCGCCACAAACAGTTAAGTGCTTGACTATTATCTGAAAGTCTGGCAGTTTGAACATACTCAGAGGGTCCTTGGAAGACAGTCCTGGCCATCAACTACTAAAGGATGAAAGCCTTAAAAACACTATTGAACAGTTAGTTCTACTATGCCCACATGGGGTGGTCATGAGTCAGAAATGACTTGATGACAACTAACAGCAACAATCGTCTATAGGCTCAGGTTGTTAGTGGGAGCTGGGCTGCCTAGTAGCAATGCAAATCATGGGATCCCAGCTCCACAGAGGCCAGGTGGAAGTACTTAACCGTCAGAAACAAGTTGTGTGTGATTCCAATAATGGTCAGCAGGTCAGAGTAGTAGTTATCTATTGGGGCATAATAGATTTCCCCAAACTTAGCAGGTGTGAGATAAATGGAAAATTAATATTCAACTCATTCTGATAAATTTGGAACTAGACAAAAATTTTGGTATCACTCAACACAGTTTGAAGGTGAAGGAATAAACTAGAAAATTTAAATAACTAGTATAAGTATAATAAGAGATTTTTCAAAGAATGATGATATAATTGCATACCTGAATAAAAGACAAATACATCAAAATCAATGGTTTGTCTCCAGTATAGACATGAGGGTCTCAAATTGGCAAGGGTGAGAAGGGCAGACCGTTCTCTTTCCCCTACTACTTGACTGGATCAAACTGTGTTCAAAACTGTAAAATATTTAGGAAAACATTGTTTTGACCAGAGCAGCAAAGGACCTCTATGATGAAAACTAATGTACTAAAATACATAAAATGAAACCTGAATATATGCAAAAAATATGCCATATTTTCAAATGAGAAGTCTTGTCAATTAAATGGAGGTCCCTAAAACTAATATATAAGTGGAATGTATTTCCAGTCGGAATATTAAGATAGTTGTTTTTGAATTGTATACAGTAATCGTATGCTACAAATAGTACAGTAGATAGCAGAGGATGTTGCTGGTGTTAGGAGACTTGGAGTCCATTTCTGACTCATAGTGATCCCATTTCACTGCCCCAGAGGGTTTTCTAGGCTGTGATCATTATGGGAGGAGAACAATAGGTCTTTCCCCTCAGTGCCCCCTGGTGGGTTCGACCTGCCAAACCTTCTTTGGATTAGCAGATGAGCACTTAATCACTGCAACACCACGGCTGCTTTAAAAGGTATAGAGAAGAAAAACATGAAAAAGCAGGATACTGACAGGTGTCTACCTCTTCAGGTAACAGAACAAATTGATATTACATAGCATAGAAACTGACAAGTCGACCAATGAAACAAAATCTGCTAAGAAGTCACAATAACCATTGATACAAAGGTGGTATTTTGAGAAAATTATATTTATTTAATAAACAGTGCTGACTCAAGTGATCGTTCTGGGGGACAAAGCTTGCAAAAATGTGATACACAAATGATAGATTTGGAAAATCATGTGAAATGGAGATGACAAGACTTAATAACAATTTCCATTTTACACAGAAGGATAAAAGTTAAGCACTTGAAAAATGAGCAGTGAATTCAAACAGATCGTTCACAGCAAATCCACATGCCCAATAAACATAGTCCAAGTTGCTCAAAAACACTGGTAGTTAAGAAAATATCAAAGTCCCAGTGAAACTGGCACAATTTAAAAATCAACACCATCTATGGCTGGCTGGGCTGTGGGGAGAAGGATACCCTGAGACATGGCTGGAAAGGTGCTTTAGGACAGCCTCTAGGGGAAAGACATGGCCATGGCTCTGTACTTTAAAAACATACTTTGAGCTGGAAATCTCACTCTATGGAGTCTATTCCACAGAAACAGATCCTGTAGTATACAACTGATAGTTATTATTAGTGTTGACCAAACATTAACTGTACATTGATAGTTGAATGATAGATAACTTATGGTAAAGCTACATCATCAATAAATGAGTTGTAGTAGTTGAGTGGGAGAAATCTCTGTGAAGTATTATTGAAGTATTACTGAAAAAATCAAGGTGCATGCAGAGAAGTGTATATAAAATGATCACATCTGGGTTAAACAATATCAATTGTTTGAATATCCTTGAATACCTGTTTATGTTTATGAGTGTGTATAAGTCCGTGTGCTTGTTTAAGCAAGGATAAGAGAGACTACTTACCACATTGTTAACCTGAATTATCTTGGATTCACTTGCAGGAAAGAACAGAGGGAGGAGAGGTAGAACACGCAGGAAGAATGGACTTAAAAAGCATGGATGATCATGTTTCCATTTTAGTAGTGTTATGTATGGATGAACAAATCTGTCTTAAAGGGAGAAAGACAGAATGTTCCTTAGAAGCAAGGATGGCTTTGGCCATGTTATCAAGAGGGAGGGGCCAGTCCCTGGAAAAGGACATCATGCTTGGTAAAGCAGAGGTCCAGTGAAAAAGAGGAAGACCCTCAATGAGATTGATACAGTGGCTGCAACAGTGTGCTCAAATAGAGCAAAGATTATTAGGATTGCACGTGACCGGGTGGTGTTTTGTTCTGTGGTGCAAAGGGCCACTGTGAGTCAGAACTGACTTGATAGCTTCTGACAACAACATGTAGAAGTCCAGATAAAGTGTACTGAATTGATATCATCTATTTAAATTATTCATGTAAGTTAAAAGATCAAAAAATATAGTGTCAGTGCCATATCTAATGACTTAAAGAGAATCAAGGTAGAATATTAAGTGAAATAAGGGGCGAGAGCATTGTGGGTGGAGTGTGACCAGGCTTTCATAAAAGTAAACACCCCAGCAGATGTACTTGTGTACCTGTGACTGTGTGTATGCGTCCCTGCAGAGAGGTGTAGGGAAGGATACACGTGTGTCTATTACCATTGGATACCTTGTGGGAGCGGGACCAAATTACATATGAGGGTGGGACCCTGACATAAATTTTTTTGTCATACAAATCTGTGATCTTGCAAATGTGATAAAAAACAATTTCAGAGCTTTGGAAATTCATAAACATCATAGATATATGTATATTTTAACGTGTTTTGTTAGATATTTAAAATAGGTGAAAATTCTCCAGAATGACAGACAAAAGATTTGAATCACTGGAAGGACAGCACACCACAGAGAGTAATAATCAGATCCAGTGGATTTCTTGTTGTTCTTGGAGGCAGTGAGTTCTTCTGGTCTCTATAACTGGAAATGACCAAAAATAATTTTGGGAAGTCAGTAGAGTTACCCCTCAAACACGTCTTGCAAGCACACGTCTACAGCTAAATGTAGAAGGCTGGACGCCATGTGCAATTCACTAGGTAACTCATGCACCTCTAGAAGATTCTCTTTCCTGGATATGCTGCTTCCACCTCCTCCCTGCCTAGCCCCACTGGATAACCCGCCTTTGTGCATTCTAGGCCCCATTCAGGTCTGAGCCTAGATCATAGAGGACATCAACTGGGAAGGTAGCTTTTAAGAAGAAAGATGTTGATGAAAAGATTTCAGAAAGCAGCACCTCCCCAGCCAGCCTCTCCCCAGCCTGGGAATACCAACCCCTCCCACCCTGATACCTCTGAGAATCTCTGATTTTTCGTTTTGGATCCTTAGGAGACTGCAGAATTTACCTGGTCTGAACACCTTGGTTCTTCTCTGCCTGTGACCCTCTGCCTCGCAGGAGCCGTCTCTGTCACTCTGAGGAATACACACAGGACAGACTGTGGATGGAGGTGCCCATCCTAGAGGCCCTGCCCTCCATTCCTCTGCCCCTGGGGGGTTCCCTGTGATACTTGTGGTCTCATTTCCCAGAGAGATGGATACACCCCTATCATGTCCAGGGCTTCCCCAGACTTGGGATTTGATGTCGCGACTGAGACTGGGGCTTTGTTGTCCACTGTTGAGTCTGGCCCTGAATCTGCCCCTTCCCACCATTACCTCTGATCACCTGTGTTCTCGCTGTTCTCCCTGGGTTTGAAGCCTGTCCTCTCTTTTGGTTCTTTCACCTCAGAGGGCCTTTTTCTTCCAGTTCTTTGACCTCGCGACAGGTCAGATTTGACCACAGGAAAACAAAAAGAAAATTAGCAAGTTTGTTTGACATGTCAAGAACCGGAATGTACAGCTTGATTTAGGCGAAGAAAAAGTTCCAAAGCTCTACCCCTTCCCCTAGGACATGCTCTACAGGAAATATCCTGCAAGCCCTGGATCAACTCTTATCCAGAAACAGTTAACACCCAGGAGGATTTTTCTACACCACCTCCCATTTACATTCCCCTAATGTGGCAAAAAGGATGCATCCCAATCATAAACCCAAATTCACCCTAGGAGACCAGAAGACATGGCTGGGGTGAGTTCATTTTCCTTCAACCTGCCCTCCTCTCCTCCTACCAAGCCCTGCCTCTTTCTCTGCCTCTATACTGCTGGGAAGGGACCCAGAGTTGTTTGTTTAGGGCTTTATGTCCACTGCTCACCTGCAGACATGTTTCCCACCAGCCTGACATCTCTCTTATTCCTTCTCCTCCAAAGAACTCAGTGACACCCCCTTCACCATCACACCTCAGCAGGGCCCCCCCCAATCCTCCCAAGTCCCACTGAAATCCCATTTCCCTTTCCCTATTTATGCTGCGCTCATCCTTAGGGTCCCAAGATCTCACCATCCAGATGAGGCCTGTCCTGTCCTCTCCTGGGTCAGGGGAGCCTCTGAGGGGACCTGGTGTCTGTGGTCAGCTATCTGGGGCTTCTTCCATCCAGATCCCCCTTAGGGCTGGAGTTCTCTGTGCACTTGGGTTGGGAGGCTTGGGGTCACAGTGGAAGGAGGGTATGATCTTCCAGGGCGGCTGGGTTAAACGAACCTGAATGGAGGTCTCTCCTGAAGGGCCCACGTTTCCAGCCCAAAGGCCCTGCTCCTCCTATTCCTGGGGTTCTAGAACGTCTTCAGGCGCTTCCCCCTCTGGCCTCGGTGGTGTGCCTGCTCCTTCTGCAGCCTGGTCTCCTGCCTCTTCAGCCTGTCCAGCTGGTGCCTCAGCCTCTTCAGTTCTTCTCTCTGCTTCTCCAGCTGCTCCTCCAGGCGTCTGCAGACTGCTCTCTTCTCCCTCACCTCCCTCTTCTTGGCCGCCATGAGGCAACGCCTGGCCAGCTGGTGGCAGCGTCTGGGCCTGCGCTGCACTGAGCCTGGCAGCCGCCTCTCCAGCAGCTCTTCAAAGAAGACCCGGCAGCTGAAGCCCTGAGTCACACCATGCTCCACATGGGCCACGAGGGCCTCCCCGGACTCGAACACGCGGCAGCAGGCCATGCAGCGGAAGCCGCACTCACGGGTCACCAGCCACTCCGGGGTGGTTGCGCGGGGTCTCTCCCCATGCTCCTCCCCTTGGTCGGTGGGCTCCTGGGTACAGGTCTGGGGCCCCTCCTGCCAGGGCTCCAGGGTGCTGACCAGGGACTCAGTGTTGGCCAGACTGGGGGCAGAGCCGATGGTGCTCTCCTCAGAGAGCTCGGCTTCAAAGACCTGGGGCATCTTGCCCACGGGGGCAAAGGAGGTTTTGGTCTGCCAGGAGACCGCCACCCCCTTGACCGTGCGCACCTTGGTGAAATATGCACACCTGACCCATGGCTTTCCTGGGGCTGCCCCGTAGCTGGAGGAGTGAGAGGTCTGCTCGGTGGAAGATGACAGAAAAGAGTTCTCAGATTGTTTTGGAATCTTCCTGGGCCTGGAGCTTCGACTTTTTTCATGGCATGTTGTTGACTGTTGCACATTTTCCTCTTGGATAGAGACCTCTGAGAATAGAGAGTTAATTTACTTGAGCTTTCAGGGTCCTTATTCTCACCTGTGACCTCAAATCTTTGGTCATAGGGACCCCTGGAGGCCTTTCCATCACCACATCCTCCACCTCTACAGACCCCATGGTTTCTTTCTTCTTCCCCAGAGACCCACCACCCTTGGGGGCACTGCTGTGGAAGACAAAGTCTCCATTGTAAAGTGGCACTGTTTATGGTAGTTCATTTTTTAAGAAGTTATTTTTCTTTAATTCCACATTTATTGAATTCCAATGAATTTGTTCCTTTGGAACTTAGAAATGACCTCATTCCCATGAAGCTTCATAATAAATGTGTGACTTGATGTTTTGTATGCGGGTGATATTCTTAGTAAATTTGGAGGGTAAACACTCCAGAGCAATGGTCACCTCTTTTCATCCTCTTTTTACTGAAAGGCTTTTTATAGAGGAGGTATACGTAAAGAGAAGAATGTGTATATTTAGTTATGATTCTTACATGTATACCTCTTCCTTGCACCCTTCTTAACCCAGCCACAGTAGAAGATGAAAATTGTTTTTCTCAGAATAGAAGCCCAGTCCTTAGTAGATGAAGTGAGGCAGAAAGAGATGGCCGTATCTGAGAACCTTGATGCGAGAACTTCAGATGGAGAACACACAGCCTTCTCCGCTGTGTATGTCTCAGTGGGTTGTCTGTGTCAACCTAAAGGTCTGTGTATGTTTCTGAATCTGTGGGAAGGACTGCAGAGTTCAGGATGCAGAAAGAGATGGAGCTAGGTCGGGTGCGTTGGATGGAGGGAAAGCTCGAGAGAGAGACAAGATTCAGAGATGGAACATGCCAGCAGTTGGTTAGAAGGATACAGAGATCAAGGAGGGAGCAGAAAGCAGGGCTCAGCCACTGAAGGGCAGAATGGGGCAGCAACCAAGAAGACAAAGGGGGGGCAGACTAGTCGGAGAAAGAATGGATAACTAAGAATGATAGCAGAAACTGAGGTTAGCTATAGTTGGAATTTTAAAATTCTTTCCTGCTAGACTTTGGAAATATAATGCTAAATGGAATAAGTTAGTATTTGCCCTAAGTATAGGGCAAATACTGTACGATCTGACTTACATGAAATAAGCAAATATATAGAAAGCAAGGATTATTGGTCGTTGCCAGGTGTGGGCAGGGGGAAGGGGAAGTTTTTCCACTGGGGCATTGAGGTTATGTTAATGGTTGTAGAAAAGTTTGGAGAAGGATATTGAGAATGGTTATATGACTTGAAGAATGTAATAAGTATCACTGACTCATACATTAGAAATTATTCAGTTATGTTTTATGTATATTTTCAAGACAATTTAAAAAAATAAAACTTTGCAGTTACAAGAGAAAAAAAAAATGATCTATACTATAGCTGTCTTTACCTAGAAGAAATGTTAAACCCTTAGGTAAAGATGGTCAGGAGACCTTGGAGGAGAAGGGAAATCCCTAGAGCTAGAGGGGCAGGGCCTTCCTGGACCTTCTTCCGCCTGAGTCCAGGCTGAGGACTGTGGCAGCTTACATTGACTGGGAACTCTGAATGAACGTGTCGTACTGTGCTCCATCACACCACCCACTCCCAAAACCTCCTGATAAATTTGATATATTTTTTTAATTCGCATGATATATTAATTCATTCTCATGAAAAAATTAAGTAGAAGTCTCTGTAACCACCCTTCTCCCTGGTTCTATACCCACTGCCCCAGTTGCCCACCTGCGTTCTTTCCACTAACAAAGCAGGAGAGTTCACAAATCTGACTTGTCTGCTACTGTTACGGAAAGCCCCTCAGATGACAGTAGAATTCTATACTTCACTTACATATTTATTCCTTCGTTTATTTATTCACACTATAATTTCTTACTGTTTACTAATGGACAGGAAGTTTTTTCAGGTGAAAGCCTCGGTGATCCCTTGTGGTCCTTGTCTCCGGGGTGAATCAAACCCCTTGCTGCCCAACACCCATCGCACAGACTGAATTTTCCTCCAACCCTTACCTCGGGCCTTAGAGAAAGGCCTCTTCCTCACGTATTGCCGCTCCATTCTGGCTGGGTGAAGATGAACCACGAAGGATGGTCACTGGCAAGACGTTTCTCCTCCTCCCACGTAGAGATGATGTCCCAAACTCTCACAAGCTGGGGACCTTGATTTAGGCAGAACCGTTTGTAATTTGGTATCCAAAGTCGCTCTCCCACAGGAGACCTCAGAGCCACAACCTCTCCAAAGAGCAGTTGGGATCTGAGTGAGCACCAAGGTTTCCAGTAACTCTTGTGTGACATCATCGCTGACATCGCTCAGTTCCAAGGGCCCAGTTTGAATCTAAACAGCGCACTAGGAAAAAATATGGCAACTGTTGTGGGAGAGGCTAGGAGGCTGGGAGGAGGGAAATTATATCTTAAAAATGAATTGAAATGTTCACTTAAAGAAGTCAACATCTAAGAGGAAGGAAACTGTGAGTTGAGGAAATAGAAGAGTATAATGAGTCGCTATTTCTCCCAAACCTCTTCTCTGGCCCTGAATCAAATCTCTCCAGCCCTAGAAACACAATGTCCACTCTGAACACCTCTCAGGCCCCCTTTGCCACTTAGGCTTCACACAGGCTGTTCCCTCTGACTAGTAGACGTTCTCTCCCTTCCTGTTGACTGGTTCCTCCTCCAAGGTACCCAGTCTGTGCTTCTGGTTTATGTATTCAGAGGACCTAGTAATCTTTTAGTAATCCTCCATCATAGCACTGAGTCATAGGAGATGCTCAATTTCCCATTTGTGTCTTCCAAATGTGTTGTAAATAACTTGGGCACAAAGATGAGGTCTGCCTCATATTTGGCAGTCCCAGAAAGTGAGACAGAACCCCACCCATAGGAGATACCCAATATATATCTATTGATTAAATAAAAGAAAACTCTTCCAAAAGACTCACCCTTCGTAGCCATCCATGTACAATGGAGTTTTTGGTCTGTTGCCTGGAGGTACCATCACTCAGTGGTGGTGTCTAGGCCACTCTCTCTTGACCTCCTGACTCTAAACCCTGTGAAGCCTCTTGGCCTGTCCACACACTTCTCCCTTGGAGCCACTAAAAAGGGTAGGATTACATCATCACAGAAAAGCACTGAGACTCCAGACGTCTATGGTCAACGTGTCTGGGAGGCTTAGGAGAGCCCTCGGGGAAAGGTCCACTGTCCTCTGCTTGATCTCCTTTTTTGTCCAGGGGGCAATTAGAAAAGGAACAAGCAAATTGTTGAAACATTTTAAGGCAGGGTTTGGGAAGTTGTGCTTGGTAGGTAGAGGAGAGCCTGAGGATTTGAAGGAAAATGAAAGATGTCAACATGGGAGCAGAGGGCTCGCTTTGTGTGACGACAGATGGTAGAATGTGGGCAAGTGGTTGGAAATATATAAAAAAAGAAAATCTCCTAACCATCCACTCGTATTTCAAAATTTAGGTCAAGCATCACTTCCTGGTGGAGCCTTTCCGACCCTACACCTGGTAGAATTTCCCAACCGTGCTCCCCACTCTATTGTATTTAAGAAACGCTTCTGCCACAACTAGGGACAAACTTGATTGCATTTACATGTTGTGATGGATAGCAAAAATGGCCACATGTTCTAATATGTATGTATCCATACATATTATATGACCTACAGCTCCCTTTCTGAAGAGCAAGATTCCTCCTCCAGTCCTTGAATTTGGACTGATCTATGATTCTTTTGGCCTTTGGGACAGTGTAAAGACCAATAGAAGCAGAGACCGAATATAATTAGACACATCGTGACTTGCTCTCTTACCAAAAATGAAACCCATCACTCTCAAGTATATTCTAACTCATAGTGACCCTGAAGGACAGAGTAGAACTGCCCCATAGGGTTTCCAAGGCTGTAATCTTTACAGAAGGAGAGTGCCATGTCTTTCTTCCGCAGAGCAGCTGGTGGGTACAAACTGATTACCTTTCCTTTAGCAACTGAGCCCTTAACCACTGCACCACCAGGGCTCCTCCTTGCCCTCTTGCTGCTCTTCAAACACTGAGAACCCATGGGAACAGCCCAGGCCACCCTAATAAATGACAAGAGACCATTAGAGAGAGAATCCAGCTGAGAAGATTTCAGGCCCTCTGCCCGCCAGCTGACATGGTGGCTGATTCCAGATACATGAGGGCGCCCAGCCGAGAGCGGCTGAGTCTGGCCCAGACCAGAAGAACCCCAAACTGCCAACCTGCAAAACTGTGAGCGAAGTAACTGCTTGTTCTTTTAAGGCACTTCATTTTTGGGTCATTTGTTATACAGCAATTGATAACTGATTTGTTAACTGGGCTGTTTCTCTCACCAGACTGCAAGGAATCTTTTCTTAATCATTTCTGTATCAACAGTATCTGGCAGAGGGTTGTTCATGTGGTCATTAGACAGTAGAAATTTCTTCATTTACATAATTTAAAAGTTTCTATCATTATGTTTTAACTTTTATAAATAAGATATGGCTGGATTTGCAAGTCTAAGCTGAGTGTACATGTTTTTTCCTTAGGTATTAATCCCTTTTTCTTGCTATTACTCATACATTTAGACATAATTCCAATATTATACTTCATATTCACTGTTCTTTTTTATTATTATTATTATTATGCCTTTCCTGTTTTTTTTTTTTATTGGAATGATGAAATTTCTCTTACTTTCTTTTTCCTTCTAGCGATTTGAAACTTGTATTTTCAATTCCTATTCTTTTATAGCAAACATGAGATCTTTGAACATTTTAATATTTGGTATATTGTATCAAGTTCATATCTCAGTTCTCCTCTCAAACAGTAATTTTTTGCTATCTGCCATTGAGGTGACTCCGACTAATGGTGAACTTAGGTAACACAGAACTAAAGTTTGCCAGGTCCTGTGTCATCCTCACAAGCGCCAGCAATTTAGATTCCATCATTATGGCTAATGTGCCAGTCCATCTCACCAAGGGTCTCCTACAGCCTTGTTGGCCTTCTTCTTCACCAACCACGATATTCTCCTCTAGGACTGATTAATCTGTCCTGATGACATGTCCAAAGCAAGTGAATTGGACAGTATTCTCTTGTGATCTGTAAGGGTTTAATTGGCTAATTTTCAGAAGTAAATCTCCAGGTCTTTCTTCCTAGTGTGTCTTAGTCTTGAAGCTCCACTGAAACCTGTCCACCATGGATAACCCTGTTGGTATTTAAAATACTGGTGGCCTAGCTTCCAGCATCATAGCAACATCCAAACCACCACAGTACAGCAAACTAAGAGACAGGCAGTGAGCCGAACAGGGTATTGTTGTTGTTAGGTGTCATCAGGTCAGTTCTAATTTATCGTGACCCTATATACAGCAGAACAAAACACTAGCCAGTCTTGTGCCATTCTCACACTTGTTATTATGCTAGAGCCCATTGTTGCAGCCACTGTGTCAATCCATCTCACTGAGGGTCTTCCTCTTTTGCACTTTCTACTTTATCAAGCATAATGTCCTTCTCCAGGGCCTGGTCACCGCTGATAACATGTCCAAAGTATGTGAGACAAACACTCACCATCTGTGCTTGTAAGGAATATTCTGGCTGTACTTCTTCCAAGACAGATTTGTTTGTTCTTCTTGCAGTCTGTGGTATATTCAATATTGTTCACCAACACCATAATTCAAAGGCAGCATTTCTTCTTCGGTTTCCCTTATTCATTGTCCAGCTTTCACATGCGTATGAGGCGTTTGAAAATGTCATGGCTTGTGTCAGGCACACCTTAGCCTTCCGAGTGACATCTGTGCTTGTCACCAGCTTAAAGAGTTCTTTTGCAGCAGATTTGCAATATATCATTTGATTCCTTGATTGCTGCTTCCATGAGCGTGGACTGGGGAACCAAATAAAATGAGATCCTTGATAACTTCAATCTTTTCTCTGTTTATCATGATGTTGCTTATTGGTCCAGTTGTGAAGATTTTTGTTTTCTTTATGTTGAGGTGCAACCCATACTGAAGGTTGTAGTCTTTGATATTCACCACTAAGTGCTTCAGGTCCTCTTCACTTTCACCAAGTTTGTGTTATCTGCATATCGTAGGTTGTTAATGAATCTTCCTCTAAGCCTAATGCCACGTTCTTCTTCATAGAGTGCAGCTTTTTGGATTATTTGCTCAGCATACAGATTGAATAAATGCAATGAAAGGATAGAACCCTGACACAAACTATTCCTGATCTTAAACCACATAGTGCCCCTTGTTCTCTCTGAAAAACTGCCTCGTGGTCTATGTACAGGTTTCAAATGAGCAAACTTAAGTGTTCTAGAATTTCCATTCTTTGAAGAGTTACCCATAATTTGTTATGATTCACACAGTATAATGCCATTTCATAGTCAATAAAACACATGGAAACATCTTTCTGGTATTCTGGTATTCTCTGCTTTCAGCCCAGATCCATCAGACATCAGCAATGATATTCCTCATTCCATACCCTCTTCTGAATCTGACTTGAATTTCTGTTGCAACTTCTTTTTTTTTTTTTAATAACTTTTATTAAGCTTCAAGTGAACGTTTACAAATCCAATCAGTCTGTCACATATAAGTTTACATACATCTCCCTACTCCCACTTGCTCTCCCCCTCTTGAGTCAGCCCTTTCAGTCTCTCCTTTCTTGACAATTTTTGCCTGCTTCCCTCTCTCTCTATCCTCCCATCCCCCCTCCAGACAAGAGTTTCCAACACAATCTCAAGTGTCCACCTGATATAATTAGCTCACTCTTCATCAGCGTCTCTCTCCCACCCACTGACCAGTCCCTTTCATTTCTGATGAGTTGTCTTCAGGGATGGTTCCTGTCCTGTGTCAACAGAAGGTCTGGGGAGCATGGCCACCGGGATTCCTCCAGTCTCAGTCAGACCATTAAGTTTGGTCTTTTTATGAGAATTTGGGGTCTGTATCCCACTGATCTCCTGCTCCCTCAGGGGTCCTCTGCTGTGCTCCCTGTCAGGGCAGTCATCGATTGTGGCCGGGCAGCAACTAGTTCTTCTGGTCTCAGGATGATGTAGGTCTCTGGTTCATGTGGCCCTTTCTGTCTCTTGGGCTCTTAGTTGTCGTGTGGCCTTGGTGTTCTTCATTTTCCTTTGCTCCAGGTGGGTTGAGACCAATTGCTGCATCTTAGATGGCCGCTTGTTAGCATTTAAGTCCCCAGACGCCACATTTCAAAGTGGGATGCAGAATGATTTCATAATAGAATTATTTTGCCAATTGACTGCAACTTCTTTTTAATGATCTTCAGCAAAATATTACTGGGTTTTGATATTAATGATATTGTTTGATAGTTTCTTAATTTTGTTGAATCACTTTCTTTGGAATGTGCACAAACATGGATCTCTTCCAATCGGTTGGCTAAATTATTCGGCATAGACGATTGAGCACCTCCAGTGCTGCATCTGTTTGTTGAAACATCTCAACTGGTACCTGTCAGTTCTTGGAGTCTTGTTTTTTGCCAATGCCTTCAGTCAAGCTTGGACTTCTTCCTTCAATACCATCAGTTCTTGATGACATGCTACCTCCTGAAATGGTTGAACATCGACCCATGCTTTTGTGTGTGTGTGTGTCTGTGCAGTGACCCTGTGTATTCTTTCCATCTTATTTTGATGCTTCCTGTGTTGTTCAATATTTTGCCCGTACAATCCTTCACTATTGCATCTCGAGGCTTGGATTTTTTCTTCAGTTCCTTTAGCTTGAGAGATGCCAAGCATGTTCTTCCCTTTTGTTTTTCTAACCCCAAGTCTTTGCGCATGTCATTATCATACTTTGTCTTCTCGAGCCGCCCTTTGTAAATCTTCTCTTCAGCTCTTCTACTTCATCATTTCTTTCATTTCCTTTAGCTACTTTACGTTCAAGAGCAAGTTTCAGAGTATCTCTGACATTCATATTGGTCTTTTCTTTCAGTATAAGGGCTGTATTTGAGGGTACCATCATTTTTATAACTTGCAAGTATCCTCTGTCAGTGCAGTTATTGACTGTAGCTGCGCACCACCTAGTTCTTCTGGTTTCAGGCTGATGGCGTCTCTGGTTTATGTGGCCATTAAGGGAAGACCTGTTATTCAAGGAATTATACTTAGAGCAAAATTTGTATATTTATGTATAATTTAAAGCTTCTCCTTTAAGATTGCCTTTCCCTGAACAGAAAGCTCTCACCATGTCATTATGAGAAATACTCTTTCAGTGTGAGGCAGAAAGAGATGTCCATATTTGAAAGTCCGATGGTACAAATCTCAGTAGCCAAGACACAATCACATCAACTGTGTGTGTGGGTGGGTTGTATATGTCAACATAAGGGTCTGTATTTTTCTGAGTATGAAGGTAGGATTGGCGAGTTAAGGAAGAAAGATATGAAAGCATCTTGGGAGTGGAGTGCAAGCTCCGTGACAGAAGCTGCAGCAGGGGATCTCTCAAGAGGGTTTTAGAGGCCAGTTAGAAACCTAGGAAGCAAAAGGAAATAGGGCCAGTGGAGGGCAGCACTAGAGTAGTGGTGGGGGGTAGCAAAAATAATGGTAGTGAAGAGGGCAACAAAACTGCCCTGAAAGGAGTGGCAAATTAAAGATCCTAGACAAAATTCAGGTTAAGAAAAGTGGGAATGTAAAAAAATTCTATCCTTTAGCTCTCTTTGCTGTGAGGGTTTTTTAGGCCCTTCGGGAGATGTGGGGAGAAGACATAGGAGGAGAAGGGGAGTTCCTGAATCTAGGGGAGGAGTCTGCAAGCCATCTTCTGCCCTCAATGATGTGGGCTCTGGGCTCCTTCAACTTCTCACTCCCAGAACCTCCTGAAATATTTTCTTAATTCTTCACATAGTACATTAATATCATGTCATTAGAAAATATAATAAAGTACGCTTCTCTCTAACCACCCTTTCCCCCATCGTATACTCTCTGCACTAGTTGTCCACTGGCTTCCTTCCTTTCCACCAGGTACAGAGCCTAAACAACAGAGTGCCTGGAAAGCTCTCGAACTCCCAGTGAATTCTGTAGCTTGATCCCTCACTTATTCCTACATTTCTTATTGATATAAAAATTTGGTTAATTGCCTGCCAAATGACAGGAAATGCTTTCTCAGGGCGCTCCTCCTTATGACCTTATCCGTTCCCAATTCCTTCATCTTGTCCTATCATGGCTCTCTTTTCTGGTGGAAACCAGACCCTTTGTTCCGTAACACACATCAATCTGGGACAGTTTTTCCTCTCACCCTTATCTAGAGTCTTAGAGAAAGGCCTCTTCCTTCTGTATCACTGTTTCATCCTCTCTGGGTGAAGATGTCCAATCATAATGATGTTCTGAAGGATCTTTATCCCTTTTCCCAGTTCTTCATGATGCATGACCGTTTGATGACTTGGGGACCCCGGTTTAGTCCAGAATTTCTGTGATAGAGTAGTTCCAGGTGCTCTCCCACAGGATCTCAGATCGACACCCTCTCCAAAAGAGTAGGTGAGATCAGCATGAACGGCATGGCTTCCATAACCCTGTGTGACATCATTCCTGACATTGCTCAGTTCCATGGGCCCACTTTAAATAGAAACACAGCAAAAAGAAAAATATGAAACAGTTCAAGTAGGAGCTTGAATACTGCCAGTCCCAGACTGGGAAAAGGGGGCTTAGATATAAAAAAGGAATTGCAACTTTTCTCTGCACTCCATTCGTTACTATCCCTTGGTGGGGAGAGAGAGAGTACAGGGAATCGTTACAGTGTGACCAGGAGTTGATTTGTCCAAAACTTCTCATTTGACTCTCTTGGAATCATGTCTCTCCGGCCCTGGTCATACAATGTCCGCTCTGAACACCTCTCAGGTCTCCTTAGCCTCTGAGGCTTCACACAGGCTCTTCCCCGTGACTAGATTTTCTCTCCCATCACATCTGATGGCCTACTCTCTGGTGAAGCATGGTGGTTAAGAGAACTGACCCCATTGGAACAGATTGGGCTTCTGAGCTCACCATAAAATGCTAAGACTCAGGAATTTGTGGTCAGCCAGAATGGGAGGTTTAGGAGTTGACTTGGGAAAAGTCCATGACCTGTGCATCTTCCAGGCTCTGCTTTCACTCTGGAGCCCATTTAGAAAAGGAGCTGGTAAATGGAGACAGCATTTGAGGAAGCAATGAAGAACGTTGGGGTGGTGATGACTTCTCAGAGGAAAATAAAAGTTTCAACAGGGAAATGCTAGGGTCTACTCTTGTATGACTCCAAACTATAAATAGGGACGAGTGGTTGGAAAACAGTAGAACAAAAGATGATCTGCATCTGGTCACAAATGTTTCAGATGCCTCAGTGGCTTCAGCCTGTCTCCTCAGACTTCTCTCTGGAGAAGACATGGGGCTTCCTGGACCCGGGCCTTTTTTCACGCCTTAACTATCCAATCATATTCTCAACTTGGTTCAGACATCACTTCCCTAAATATCCTCCTGGTAGATTTGTTCACTTCTTGCTCCCTACTCCATTGTACCTGCAAAACCCTTTACCACAGCATAAAACACAATTGCATTTACTTTTTGTGGTTGATGTAAGAAATGTCTACACATTTATCCTCTCTCTGTGCCCATGCCTTCTATGAGACTCTGGAGCGCCTTTCATTAGCAGTAGGAGTCTTTCTCCATCCCTCAGTTGGGGCTGACGTTATTGTTTTGGACATTGGGATGGTAGAAAACCTGATAAAATGAGAGAGTTGGAAGACTTTACATTGAGACTTCCCTTTTGTTGCTCTTAAACCATAAGAACTCATGGGAACATCCTCAGGCCAGCCTGCTAGATGATGGAAGACCAATGGAGGGAGGATCTAGCGGTTTCACTGACTTGATGTTATGAACTGGCTCCCAGCTACCTGGAAGCAAATTGTAGACACATGAGGAAGCCGTGTTGTGAGCCACTGAGGCTGGCCCAGATCAGAAGAGCTCCAAACTGACAACTTGAAAAATTGTGAGCTGGTAAATTGTCGCTCTTTTAAGACACGACAATTTGGGGTCATTTGTAACACAGCAATACATGACCGATACAACTGTTAACTTGGCTGTTTCTCTCACCAGGCATTGAGGGAAATTCTCTGAGTCATTTCATCATCAAGAGCAACTGCCATAGGGTCTCACATATAGCTGTTATACTGTAAATGTTTGCTGACTTCATGGATAAATGAATAATATGAATTGTAAGTGAATCAGCACAAATTCATGTGTGCAAGAAAACTTGATATTTCTTTAAATAAACTGAATTCCAACTCAGAGCTCTCGGCTTACAAAATTGGGGTAAAATTTTAACCTTACTTCTTTGTAGGGGTATATTTGGTGTTGGTTTATTTTCTAGGTACCCCGGGGTCTAAAGAAGGACCAAGGTTTGGAGATCTTTAACACACCCATCGCCTCAGCCTATGTGGGTGATCTCTCTAGAAGCATTGTCTCTGCTGCTTCCATTCTCAGATGGAGCATGAGAACCTTGGCAGGGCTGGGAACACCGTAACGTGGTTTGTCTACTTGTGTGCCTGTATTACCCTTTGAAGTGCTGCCACCTACCCCAGGGCATTATCAAGAAGCAGGCCTCACCCCTTCCCAATGTGTAGGTCTCTGCTGTCTGACTCCCACTCTTCCCCTGGGTTCCAGTTCACTCAGTGTGATTACTCCAATGAGCTGAGACTCTTACAACAGACTCTTCAGAGTCTCGAAGTTTCAGGGCTTTAACTGTGTGTCCAATTACCTCTTGAAATGAGGTAGGGAAGGTTGAAAAACATAGGAAGATTTTATTTTGAATTTAATGTTTCAATAAAATTTCTTGCCATGCATTTTCAAATGGTTCTGCCTAACAATTCCCTCTGTTCTCTTACAAGATGCAGGGCAATGAAGAGGGAATGTTTGTTGTGTCATAATCTCCAGAAGGATGCAAAGTGCACATGGGGTCCATTCCCCCCAGTGCTCACACTTGAGCACCACACCCACATGGACTCTCTGCAAGTGTTACTGAGTCCCTCACACATCCACAGTGAACAACTTTCAGATTCTCATAAGCAGGAATTATTTGTGTCCTAAGAGGAGGAACTCCTTGGAGACCCTACTGTGTCCTACAGGGTCACTGTGAGTCGGAATCGACTGCATGGCATCGGGTTTTGTTTTTGCTTTTTGGGGGGTTGGTTGATGTCAGCTGCAGGATAGAGTTTAAAAAAATGTTGACAGCATAGCAGGTAAAACCAACCAAATGAAACTGAAATGAAATGTCTTTTTCACACTTACTGACCTCACAGTTCCTTCAAAGTGTTTACTTTCCACTGGGTTCAGAGGCGAGAGACACAGCTTGGGACACCTCCAAAATTATACGCCTCCCTCCTCATGTTAGGTAACATTACATACTGTTTGGCTGGTTTATCATCTGACTGTTCCACAAAAATAGAAGGCCCATGCAGGCAGGACCTTTCTGCTGTGTTGGTCAGAGTATCCTGGTTCCTGGCACCTAAGAAGCTTCCAAAAATGATATGTCTGATTGAATGAGTGGGTGGGTTTTTATAAAAACCATGGAAGTGCTCTGTTTATGTAGTTACAATAGTGAAAACAGGCATAAGGAAATGGAGACTAGGACTCGTATAACTCAAAGTTATGTATAATGAAAACAGAACTTGTTCATGAAGAGATAAAAAAATAAGATGTATTAGTAGAATGTACCCCCTTCACTTTGGCTGGAGAGAGATATGGTAAAATGGGTTCTTTTCGCCTACTGATTCATAGGTTGTATATATTTAATTGAAATGTTAGTCTTTCGGGAGTCACAAATATTTCTATTGAGATATAATTCACCGGCCATAACATTGCCTTTTATAATGTGCACAATTCTGTGGTTTCTAGTATATGGACAGAGTTGTGCAACAATCACCACTGTCTAGCTTCAGGATATTTTCAGTACCCTGTAAATAAACGCCCTACATATTAGTAGTCATCTCATTACTCCTTTCCTCCAAGACGTACCAACTGCTAATCTACTTTCTGTCTGTGTTGGTTTGTCTGTTCTGGGTATTTCATGTAAATGGAATCATGCACCATGCGGTGATTTCTGTTTGGCTTCTTTCACGTAGCATAACGTTCTCAAGGTTTGTCCATGTTGTGCCATGTATTAGTACCTGATGCCTTTTAATGGCTGAGTAATATTCCATTTTACGAGTATACCACAGTTTATCTGTCAGTTCATGACTTGGGGATTCTCTCCACATTTTGGCTATTTATAAATAATTCTGCTATGAAAATTCTTTTGTAAGTTATTATGTGAACGTGCTTCAGTTGTCCTGGATGCATACCTAGGAGTGGGATTGCTATGTTGCATGCTAACTCTATATTTAACTTTCTGAGCAAGTACCTAACTGTTTTCCAAAGCGATTGGATCATGTTACATGTCCACCAGCAATGTATGAGGGTTCCAGTTTCTCCACATCCTCACCACTTGTGTTGTCCATCCTATTGATTTGAGCCATCTTAGTGGTTTTGAAATAATAGTGCGTTTTGGTTTTGATTCGCATTTCCCTAATGACTAATGAGGTTGAGCTTCTTTTCATGTGATTATTGACCATTTCTCTATCTTCTTTCGAGAAATGTCAATTCAAATCCTTAGCCTACGAATTTTTCTTCAGATTTTTACCTGTATTTTTGCTTTCTTCATATAGTTTTTGATATGCCTAACATCTATATCTGTATCTTACCAGTTTTAACCTTCACACCTTTGGGATTTTTAGAAAATCTTTCTCTTTTACCAATAAAAAGCAAAACAAAATCTCTCATAGTTTCTTCTGAAATTTCTATGGTGGCATATTTTACTTTTGAATATGTGATCCTTTTGGAATTTCGTTTCCTGAAAGCTGTGAGAAAAAGGATGAAAATATTTTTACAGGTGATCTAAATGATTACCAAATTGCTGCAAGCACTCCTTTTTGCCTTTTTGCATAAGCCATATCTTAACTGCATTTTCCCATATTCCATGTAGAAAAGCATTTTTACAGAAGGAGGCCCGCCATTTCCAGCCATTTCATTTTAAGGTTTTGCTTTGCTGGAATAGAAATCCCTTCGATACCTTTTCTACACACCTGTTCTCATAGCCAATAAAAATTTTGTGTGAGTAGGACTCCTGTGAATTTATAAGATGAAGTTGAATTTTATAACTGGTTCCATGTGGTGCAGCCCAGCAGAAGGACAGACAGAAGCAGTAGCTCCAGAGGGAACAGAAGCTATAAGAACATGAGCCTCTAGAGATTTGCTGCTGCATTTCACAGAAAGCTCTAGACTTTTCTTTATAAGCTTATCATTATATGTGAACATCACCTTAGAACAGATGAGAATAATGCTTTTTAAGTGAGGCATTCAGGACAGGACTGGAGAAAAATGTAGAACAAAATCCTAATTCAAAAAAAAAAAAAAAACCAGAATTGCTAGCTTGACAGAGACTGGAGAAACCCTGAGAATATGACCCCCAGACATCCTTTTTTAGCTCAATAATGAAGTCACTCCTGAGGTTCACCCTTAACCAAAGATTAGACAGTCCCATAAAACAAAATGAGACTCCTGGGGCATACCAGCCCAGGAACAAGGACTAGAAGGCAGGAGAGGACAGGAAAGCTGGTAATAGGGAACCCAAGTTTAAGAAGAGAGGGTATTGACATATCTTGAAGTTGGTAAACAATGTCGTAAAACAATATATGTCCTAACTGTTTAATGAGAAGCTACTTTGCTCAGTAAACCTTCATCCAAAGAACCCTTAAAAACAAAAGTTAGGCATTCAGAAGGAGGGTGTTCATTCCCTAGGAAATAGTTAGACTTATGTGTTCTGGTGAACATATGTACCCATTTCTATTGGGTATGTATCTAGAAGTAGAATTGCTTGGTCATAGAATATATGGATGTTCACAGCTTTAGTAGATATGGCCAAAGCATTTTTAAAGTGGTTGTACCAAATTACACTTTCACTAGCAGTAGAATAGAATTCCAGTTGCTCCATGTTCTACCAAATAGTTGGTGTTTCCATTTTTTTTTTTATTTTAGCCATTCTGGTGTGCAGGGTTAAGATCACATTGTGAGTTTTTATTAGAATTCCTCTGATAACTGATGTAGTCCCTTTCCGTATGTATGCTGGCCATACAGAAATCTTTTATAGAGCGTTCAAGTATTTACTTGGCTTTCTATTGAATTCTTTTTTTTTTTTCTTTATGAATCATCCTTTGTATATTCTAGAACCAAGTTTGTAGTAGGATGTATGTATTGCAAATAACTTCTGCTTCCACATGAATTCACCCTTGTAGCTTGTCATCATCTTTCAAATTAAAAAGCATGCCTTTTACAAAAACAGGCAAATGTATAGAGACGAAAGTTTATAAGGGTTCCCAGGGGCAGGAGGGAGGGAATAAAGGGGTGTTATTGCATATGGAAACTGAGTTTCTGTTTACAATGATTGAAAAATCACACTGATTAAGGGTAGGGTTGCACAACCGATTAATTCCTTTCAATAGTGTGTACACCTGTACAACTCGTTCACTTGGCAAAGGTTTGTGTTATATTTACATCAACAACAAAAATGTATAGCTGCTGAGGCAAAATGATAGTACTGAATTGATGAGATGTATTCTTTTATTATACTCTTCTCTATTTTCTCATTTGTTTTTATAAGAAGTTACTGTTAAAATCAAAGGAAATAAAACGTTTGCATGATGAAAGTGGACAGCAATGACTATTCCACCCATTGTGTCCCTCTGAAGTTTAAATGAGGAGCTACATGCCTCTAGCAGACGCCCAGCCTTACTTAGCACTCAGGAAATATTCATTTCTCCCTCTCCTCTGACTCATGGTCTTCTCCCCTTGTTTATTTGCTCTTTTCTGTTTCCAACTGGCTGCATATGACCACCAGGCTTCCTGACTCCATCATTCTGCTTTCCATACCAATGTTATTGTAACCTTGGGATCTTGGGCAGTGGTGAAAGTTACACACTGTCCCTGCTATTATGAAGCGGACAAGGCAGTGCAGGTGGGAGGGGCAGTGGGGAAATTCGGCCTAGAGAAAGGACAGACCACCTTCCAGGAACCACACTGACCTTCAGAGAGCTTTGTTGGCTGTGGTTCACCTGGCCAGCTTGTAGGCGTCAGGGTGCCCTAGGGCTCAGTGTTTAGTCCTCTCTCTCTATTGACACCCTCTGTCTGGAATGCCTCAGTGTGTCCACAGCCATTGGTCTGTAGCTGAGGACGTGAGATTTACACCTCCAGCCATTTCAGCTCCTCCTGGGTGCAGACTTATAGTGAAATATCAGCTTAAATCTCTGTATCGGCCTCTTCATGTATAAAATGTGCATTATAATGGTACATTCCTCATAGGGCTATCGTGCAGAACAAATATCTTAGGAAAGGAGAAGCCCTTACAAGAATCCCGGCACCAGCGCATGTACTCAGTAAGTGTTAGCTGTTAGTATTATTACCTGACATCTCCATGTGGATATCTAACAGCTATGCCATGTTATCAAGGCCACGAAACAATTCTGGTCCCAACTCCATTCCACACTTATCAATGAATTTCCCAAGGCTTCAGTGATGGGAGTCTGTGTGTTTTTCCACACAATGGACATGGGTGTGAAAGGTTGGCCAGGGTCTTCATAATAAGCTGCTCCAAAGTTCATATGAGTGGCCATTGAGACAAGTTACAACCAACTAATGCGGGAAAAAAATAGAACCACTCTCAGCTGCTCATGCTAGTATTCTCAGTCCAGAATATCTGGTGAGGGCACTATTATGGACTGAATTGTATAACCCCAAAAGGTATGTTGAAATCCTAACCGCCGTACCCGTAAATGTGACCTGATTTGGATATAGAGGATTTTAAAATTATATTAATGAGGCCATACCAGTGTAGGGTGGGTCCTAAACCTAGTCCCTTCTGAGTTATAAAAACAGCAGAATAGACACAGACACACTCAGTAGGAGAGGAAGACAGACAACGGAGCAGATGCACCTACGAGACCAGGAACACAAAGGGTGGCTGGAAGCTGCTAGAAGCTAGAGTAGACATGAGCCATACCCTGAACTGAGGCAGGTAGCCTCCTGAACTGCGAGAAAATAAATTTTTATTCTCTAAAGCCACCCAACTGTGTTATCTTTTTTTTCCCTACGGCAGCACTAGGTAACTAACACACATACCTGTGCTTATAAATCCAGCCCAGTGTAAAATAGGGCTCTCCCCTCCGTGGTCTAGCCCACCTGGATCCCGCTGTTTCCCTGTCAGTGTCCTCTGCTTTCACTGAGAGCTGTGACAGAGTTGTCTTGATGCCGCTGCATAGACATTAACTTTATTTTTTACTTGATTAACTAATATTAATTCTAATATTTTCTATGGTTTTTAAATTTTTCTGTGGAGACATTCCTATAATCTATGAATAATAAGAGTTATACGTTTTCTTTTTGTACTCCAGGGTTAAATATTTAATAGAAATAATGAGAGAAAGCATCCTTATTGCTAATGAATATTAAAGAGAATGTCCCATATTTCACCAGGAACTATCATGCGAGTTGTAGTTTTCCACATTCGGGAACTCCTTTTCTGTTCCGTGTTTGCTCAGAGTTCTTATGTCTCAGTGTGGTTGGATTTTATCACTGCCTTTTCACCGTCTCTTGAGGTGAACCTATGTCTTTTCTTCCTTAACCTACACATGTGGTGAATTAAATTGTTAAACCTTTAATGTTCACTCAAGCTTGCATCCTTTAAATAAACCCCTTTGATCATGGCGTATTACCCGCTTTATACCTTGCTGGATTTCTTTGCCAGCATTTTATGTAGGTTTTTGCATCTCAGTTGCTTAGTGTGCTTGTCCTGTAACTCCTCTTACACCTTCCTTTTCTAATTTGGTATCAATATTAAAGTGGCCTTAGGGAACAAGTTGGGAAGCATCTCATAGTTTTCTCTTCTTTAATGACTGTGTACAAGATTGAAATGATCTGTTTTTTGCGTGTTTGCTGGAACCTGCCTGAAAGTGATCTACCAAACCCAAAACCAGTTGGCCATTGAGTTGATTCCATCTTTGTAGGGAGATTTTGAACTACTGACCCATTTTGTGTAGTGATTAAAGGCCTCTTCTGATGCTACTTTACTTAGAAAATTTTCCACTGCATGTTTTAGGCTGTTAGGATTTCATCTTTAAATATTATGTGGTTATCACTGTTTTCCGCCTTATCCAGGTCAATTAATCCCAGATTTTCCGTTTTTCTGAAGTGAGAGTGTGTATCTACTCCTGGTACCAATTCCCTAATCTAAGACTTATTTGCAAAGAAAGATACAACCCAGCCTTGAGTCCATAATGTGAGGTTACAGTCTCATATTATGTGATTTTTTTTGTAGTTGTTTTTTTGTTTTATTTTTTTTTCTTTTACATATTCCGTAATTGTTCTTTTTCTTAAAATTTTTTTATTTACTTTTTTTTTCTTTTTTCATTTCCCACCTATCTAGCAGTTTTAGGAAACCTGGTGGAGTAGTGGTTAAAAGCTACAGCTGCTAACTAAAAGGTTGGCAGTTCAAGTCCACCGGGCGCTCCCTGGGAACCCTATAGGGCAGTTCTACTCTGTCCTTTATGGTCCCTATGAGTCGGAATGGATTAGACAACAATGAGTTATTGGTTCTAGTGCTTTTAAGGTTGTGCATTTCAGGTTCAGATCTTTAATCTAGCTGAGAACCGACTCCGGGTTCAGTGTGGTGAGGTGCTCAGTTGCATCTGTGCATCAAGAGAAGGCGCTTCAAGAACTAGGGGAGGGGGCGGCAGGGATGCTCAGAGAGGGGCACCCGGGAGAGGTGCGGGGTCCTGGGCAGCCCTACCACAAGCTGGCGGGGAGCAGGAAAGAGCTGGCTTCAGGAGCCTTTTGTGACAGTCCCAGCCCACCCATCCCCACCCACACCTAAGACTGGCCAGACTGGCAGGTCCCAACAGAACTCGGGGACCCTAAGGCCATAGAGGGCGAGACCCAGGGTACATACCTGAGCCTGATCACAGCGCATATGATGGGATAGGAGGGCAGAGGAGGCATATGGGGACTTGGGTCCAGACAGTGGACACAGAAGGGTGAGAACTTGTGGTTAGCGTCAGGATCTGAACGTGGAGGCCTTCGAGATGCACTTCCTGGAGGAGAAGGTGAAGCCACAGAGGCCACACTGCCTGGCACCCACCCTGTCCCCTTCCCAGGGCCCCAGACTGGACTCACCGCCTGCGCTGCCCTAGGAGAGCTCCCCACGTGTGGTACTCTTAGTTTGAGGAGCAAGAGAGCCCGCCCTGGTCTAGGCTAGGGAATTTATTTCCTTTGCTCTCATCATGGGTGTGAGTGGACTCTTGTCTGCACAGACTAAAGACGAATTATCAAAATCAGCTCAAGACTCCAGATTTGACTTAGATATCATAAATTAAAACAGAGAAATACAACTTTAGCAATAAGTGCCTGCCTGGAGCCCAAGTTGCATTAAAAAACAAAAAAACCTGAACAAGATCCCAGAAGGAGTGAGTGATAGGACCCTCCTTCTTTTGCCGCCCTCCTGTGGTCCCAAGCTTTCTCTTTTCCCACCTCACAAGACTGTATCAACTGCTCTGAGATTTTTAGAATAAAGATACCCAGGAATATCACTGCTCCCACCCTGTGAGGATTTCCCCAGTGCTGGGTTAGACTAAGACTGAGAATCCTCCAGAGGCTTCCGGGTCCTGTGTACTGGACGATCAACACACCGAGGTTCAGAGCCACTTCATTTTTCCTGCAATTGGGCATGACCCCAGGACATGTCTCTGAGAGTGCTGACACTTCCAGAAGCCAATGACCCCCTCACTGAGTTTCTCTGTCTTGGTCTCAGGATCAGTCAGGACAGCTTGTCACCTCAGGAGTGTTTCTGTTGAAGGAAACCTAAGCAGAACTATGGGTTTGTCCCTCACACCCTGCAAATCTGCCTCCTCTGAGTGGGGCGAGGAGCTACTGAAACATTGAAATCATTAAAACTAGCAGAAGCCACAGCCCATGGTACTGGGAGAAAACTGGGAGGGAGAGAGAGGTGGAGAGGTATAAAGACCCAGTTGTGAAGGCAACCAGCGGCCAAGATGTCCGAAGCCACAAAGCTGACAGAAGCTGAATGGCCTCAAACCTGGTGCTCCTGAGCCCATTTCTTCTTTCAATGGAAAAAGCCTTCCCCTGCTCTTATGCGACTGGGCTGGAAGGGCCTTTGACTTATAACATGAAGCAGCCTCCAGAGCCTCTTGGGGCAAGTGATGGTCAAGGAGGCTCTGCCCAATCCCACCCTGCCCTTCCCAGTTGTCAGAGGACCAGGAATTTCAGTCTTCCAGCTCCTGGGCTGATCTAGTGACTTGTAACAGGATTTCACTGGACCTCGAAACTTTGGAAGATGGGAAACACTACCTGGGTCCTGGTCTCATTACAGAACTTACATACAGGATAAGAAGAGGAGTTTGGGGCTTGACACCTGACATCTTAGCAAAGGTTTCTGTTTGTTTAGGAGGGAAGAGGTAAAAGAAGGCAGTGTCTACTATGTTCTTTTCCATGTGTTTAGGAAATCCTCACGAAGAGCCTCTCAGGTAAGGAGTGATGGGAAATGCCTTGGTTTACTCTTAAAATTTGCCCTTGAGGCATTTTCTTCATGGAGGGCATGTAAAATGTTGTCTATTCAAGGAAACACTCTAATTCTTATGTAGACTTTGTACAGAATGACTATGTATGAAAACTAAACTTGGTACTTCAGCAAAGAGGTTACTTCTCAGGGAAGGCCCATGGGGAAGTTTGTACCAAATTCTGTGGTGCTGCCATTATTCCAAGGAGCCCTGGTGGTGCAAAGTTTAAATGCTTGACTGCTAACCGAAAGGTCAATGGTTTGAACCCACCCAAAGGCTCAAAGGAGTAAACATCTGGCAATCCTCTCCCATTAAGATTAAAACTCAGGAAACCCTGTTGGGACAGTATTGCCTTCACTCTGGGCCTCAATGACTCAGAAATCCACTCGATGGCACCTAGCAACAAGAACAACAAGCCATTGCTCCCAATGTGCCTGAAACGCCTGTCTGGGGAAGGCCGGCCTTCAGAGCCAGCTCATGGCCACATCGGAATTGAGACTCATTTTTTGTTACCACACCTTATTTTGGGTCCCAAAATTTAGTTTCCATTTTATTCACCAGACTTGACTACAGACATCTTTCAGATATTGTGAAAATTAATTCTATTCTCTAGTAATGATTTTCTGTCAAGAGTATGTTCCCAAGCGTTTCCAAGAGACTGGAAAAACTTTCCAAAGAGTCATGTCCAGCGCCATGTTGTGCAGTGACTACAGTATTAACACAGTATATTTACCCACATACTTCCCATGTTTTCTGCTTTCCTGAAATACGGCTGAAATTCCAAGTCTACCTCCTGAAGCACTTCCATTAGCGTCTCATTTGGGAGAAGTCTGGTGGCGATGAATTCTCTCAGTTTTCCTTCCCTAAGAATGGCACTGTTTTTTCTTTACTCCTGAAGGTAAGGATTGGATATAGAAATCTGGGGTAATGTTTCTGATCTTTCAGTGTTGAAAAAATGTTTTTTCACAACATTTCAGCCTCTGTGGTTTTCTGATAATGAAGAAAGAGTCAGTGAAATTATTTTTCCCATGTGAAATCTATTGTTTTCTCTCTAGCTTCTTCCTGGGTATTTTGTTGATCTTTGTTATTCTGCAGTTGATTATGATGTACTGTATTTTTGTGCAAATAATGCATACATTATAGATATTCTTTGCCAACTGAGCCTTCCCCTTCCCGGGTACTCTTATGAGAATGGTGCCTAATTTTATTTATTTTTTTTATATGTTGGTGTAAAAAACTAGCACAGCATACTTGCAAATATGCCGGTTTGGGGGGAGGGGAGCATGTGATTTGCAAAAAACACGTAACACAATATTTGCATAAAAATATATTTTCACATAGAATTCTTTAGGATTAACCTGTTGGGGTTTGCTGACCTTCTGAAGCTGTAAGTTTACGTCTTTCATCAAATTTGGAAAGTGTTTGCCCAGTATTTCATCAAATATGTTTTCCTACAGCACACATTTTCTCCACTTCTTCTGGAGTTCTAATAAATAAACAGACTTTTTCTCTAATTCTTGAGGCTCTGTTCATTTTTTTCCATATTTTTTCTCTCTTTTCAGAGTAAATATTTTAAACTCATCTTTTTTTCTCAGTCATCACCATTCTGCTCTTGAAACTAGCAAATGAATTTTATTTCTACCATGTATTTTTACCATGTAAAATTTTCCTTTGCAAATAGCACCTATTATCTTTCCATTTATTTAAAAAGTGTCCGTGTTATTTCTTGGAGAATGATTAGAATAGCATTTTAAAATCTGTGTCTTATGATTTCAAGACTACAAGTCTGGCTTAATTTTATGAGAATTTTTTTCTTTTTTGTTTTTTGTTTTTAGCAGTCTATTGACCCAGTTATGTTCAGGCTCCAAGTTCTGTCCCATCTTCTGTATTCTATGGTTCAAATGTAAGTTCAATTTTTGAAGGCTTTGCAGCTGTATTCAGATCTAATCTACGTGAGCCCCACTCAGTCTGGAACCTTGATGGCGTTCTAACCCATAGGGCGCCTCGTAAAGGATTTGATAATGCTTCTTAGGGTCAGGGCAATGCAGATGCATCTGGGGGGTGAACCAGGAGTTCATAGCAAGTCTGCAGAATCTCTTTCTTGCACAGTCTCCTCTCTTTATTTCTCTGCTGCTGTCTGAGTTCTGAAGGAGTGCTTTCCTGGCCCACTGGCAGGAATGCTGGGGCTTTAATCTCTTCATTCTGTTGTACACATAAGTGACTGGTTCTACCTATGGGGCCAAAGCACTGGATGGACAACCAGCCAAAAGGCTGGTAGTTGGAACCTGTCAAGAAGCACCTCAAAAGACAAGCCTGGTGATCTGCTTTTGAAAAGTCTCAGCCTTTGAGGTAGAATTCACTAGGTGCCAGTTAACAGCAGAGAGAGAGAAAATGTAATGGAGCTTTCTCTACAATATTTGTTTCTTCCATACTCTGGTCAGAGAGAAGGATTCTCCTCTGCCAGAGTTTCAGGTGTCTGCCCACCTGCCCACCTGCCCGTCTCTCTCCTTTACGGACCCTCTATCCCATTTATATGAGAGAGGGCTTCTCTTGGAGCTGTTTCTGTCCACAACGGATGTGCAGCTCTGGGATTTGGGCTCATTTAATTTCAACCTCTGGAATGTTCATACTCTTTGTTCCGGTTTCCCGCCACCTCCCCAATCCACCTTCAACAGTTTCCCTTGCAGAATCCTCAGATAGTGTCCCATGCATTTGTCCAGATACTTAGCTGTCAGATACCAGCATAGCCACCGGGGAAGTGCTGGTTGTGGTTGAGGGGGAGGGACTGTACACTGAAGGAGCTGCAAGATCTGGCTGCCTTGTGTGAGCAGGACGGGGGTGTGCTGAGGGACGAGTGCTGAAGGTGCTGAGTCAAGGGGAGTTTAATATAAAGTTGGGTCAAGGAGAGTTTGTCGACAGGGATTTATTGCCGTAGCAAGGGTTCTGGAAATGGGTTTAATATGCTGTGGGATTGCTTTTGGAAGGTTGGAAAAGGCAACGGCCCAAATTCTATGAAATTGAAATGCCAGACCTACTGTGTCGGGTGTTGGAAGAAGAAATAAAAGCCTCCAATATGTGGGCATTTCTTGGAGGTCCTGAAGGACACCCATTTCATCAAAAGAATAAGGAACGTGGAGATGAGGGGAGCACCAGCAACATGGAGCTTACCCAATATGTATCCTTTGCAGGGGGTCCCTGGGTGCCACAAACAGTTAAGTGTTCTATACTAGCTGAAAGTTTGGAGGTTTGAACCTAACCAAAAGAACCTCAGAAGACAGTCCTGACGATCTGCTTTTAAAGGATCACAGCCTTGAAAACCCTATTGAACACTTGTACTATGCCCACATGAGGTGGTCATGAGTCAGAAAGGACTTGATGACAGCTAACAAGAACAATTCTCTATAGGCTCAGGTTTTAGTGGGAGCTGGGCAGCCTAGTAGCAATGTAAATCATGGTATCCCAGCTGAACAGAGGCCAGGTGGAAGTACTTAACTGTCAGAAACAAGTCGTGTGTAGATTACCATAAAGGTCAGTAGCTCAGAGTATTAGTTATCTCTTGGTGCATAACAAATTCTCCCCAAACTTATCAGGTGTGAGATAAATGGAAAAATATTAAACCCATTCCGATAAATTTGGAACTAGACAAAAATTTTGCTATCACTCAACATAGTTTTTAGGTGAAGGAATAAACTAGAAAATTTAAATAACTAGTACAAGTATTAAAAGAGATATTTAAAATAATGATGATATAATTATATACCTGCATAAAAGACAAATGCATCAAAATCAATGGTTTCTCTCCAGTATAGAATAAGGGTCTAAAATTGGCAAGGGTGGGAAGGGCAGACCGTTCTCTTTCCCCTACTACTTGACTGTACCACACTGTGTCCAAAACTGTAAAATATTTAGCAAAACATTGTTTTAACCAGAGCAGCAAAGGACCTCTATGAGGGAAAACAGTGTATTAAAGTACATAAAATGAAACCTGAATATATGCAAAAATATGCCATATTTTCAAATGGAACGTCTTGTCGATTAAATGGAGGTCCTTAAAACTAATATATAAGTGGAATGCATTTCTAGCCAGAATATTAAGATAGTTGTTTTTGAACTGTATACAGTAATCATATGCTACAAATACTACAGTAGATAACAAAGAATAGATAACAAAGAAGAATATTCCTGTTGTTACGAGACTTGGAGGCAATTTTTGACTCAAAGCCATCCCATTTGACTGCCCCATAGGGTTTTCTAGGTTGTAATCATTATGGGAGCAGAACACCAGGTCTTTCTCCCTTGGGGACACCTGGTGGGTTCGACCTGCCACACTTTCTTTGGACTAGCAGTTGAGCACTTAATCGCTGCAAAACCAGGGCGGTTTTACCAAAGTAAAACATGAAAAAGCAGGATAGTGACAGGTGTCTACCTCTTCGGGTAACAGAACAAATTGATATTACATAGCATAGAAGCTGACAAGTCGACCAATGAAACAAAATCTGTTAAGAAGTCACAATAACTTACAAAGGTCGTATTTCAAGAAAATTATATTTATTTAATAAATGGTGCTGACTCAAGTGATCGTTCTGGGGCACAAAGCTTGCAAAAATGTGATACACAAATCATAGATTTGGGAAATCATGTGAAATGGAGATGACAAGCCTTAATAACAATTTCCATTTTACACAGAAGGATAAAAGTTACGCACTTGAACAATGAGCAGTGAATTCAAACAGTTCATTCAGAGTAAATCCACATGCCCAGTAAACATAGTCCAAGTTCAGAAAATATCAAACTGCCAGTGAAACTGGCACAATTTGAAAATCAGCACCACCTATAGCTGGCTGGGCTGTGGGGAGAAGGATGCCCTGAGAGGTGGCTGGAGAGGTGAATTATGGCAGCCTCTAGGGGAAAGATATGGCCATGACTCTTTACTTTTAACATTCTTTGAATTGGAAATCTCACTCTGTGGAGTCTATTCCACAGAAACAAATCCTGTAGTACACAAAGGATAGTTATTATTAATATGACCAAACTTTGACTGTCCATTGATGGTGGAATGATAGATAACTTATGGTAAAGCTACATCCTCAATAAAACAGGGAGTCATTAGAATGAAAAAGAGTTGTAGTAGTTGAGTGGGAGAAATCTCTATGAAGTATTATGGAAGTATTACTGAAACAATCAAGGTGCAGAGAAATGTATATAAAATGAGCACATCTGGGTTAAACAATATCAATTGTTTGAATATGCTTGAATATCTGTTTATGTTTATGTGTGTGTATAAATGAGAAGACGAGGGTACATGCAAGTCTGTGTGGGCTTGTTTAAGAAGGATAAGAGAGACTACTTACCACATTGTTAACCTGAATTACCTTGGATTCACTTGTGGGAAAGAACAGGGGGAGGAGAGTTAGAACATGCAGGAAGAGTGGACTTAGAAAGCATGGATGATAATGTTTCCATTTTAGTGGTGTTATGTATGGACAAATAAATCTGTCTTGAGCAGAGAAAGCCAGAATATTCCTTAGAAGTAAGGATGGCTTTGGACATCTTATCAAGAGGGACCAGTCCCTGGAAGAGGACATCATGCTTAGTAAAGCAGAGGTCCAGGGAAAAAGAGGAAGACCCTCAATGAGATTGATACAATGGCTGCAACAGTGTGCTCAAATATAGCAACGATTATTAGGATTGCAGTGACCGGCCGAGTTTTGTTCTGTGGTGCCTAGGGTCACTGTGAGTCAGAACTGACTTGATAGCTTCTAACAACAACATGTACAAGTCCCGATAAAGTGTACTGAATTGATATCATCTATTTAAATTATTCATGTAAGTTAAAGACCCAAAAATATAGTGTTAGTGCCATATCTAATGACTTACAGAGAATCAAGGTAGAATGTCAAGTGAAAGAAGGGGCAAGAGCAATGTGGATAGAGTGAGACCAAGTTTCCATAAAAGCAAACATCCCAGCAGATGTACTTGTGTACCTGTGACTGTGTATATGTGTCCCTGCAGAGAAGTGTAGGGAAGGACACATATGTGTCTATTAACATTGGATACCTTGTGGGAGTGGGAGCAAATTACATACGAGGGTGGGACCCTGATGTAACTTTTTTGTCATACAAATCTGTAATCTTGAAAATGTAATAAAAAACAATTTCAGAACTTCGGAAATTGATAAACATCATAGATACATGTATATTTTAATGTGTTTCGTTAGATATTTTAAATAGGTGAAAATTTTCTATAATGACAGACAAAAGATTTGAATCACTTGAAGGAGAGCACACCACAGACAGTAATAATCAGATCCAGTGCATTTCTTCTTGTTCTTGGAACCAGTGAGCTCTTCTGGTCTCTATAACTGGAAATGACCAAAAATAATTTTGGGAAGTCAGTAGAGTTACCCCTCAAACACGTTTGCAAGCACATGTCTACAGCTAAATGTAGAAGGCTGGACACCATGTGCGATTCACTAGGTAACTCATGAGGCTCCGGAAAATTCTCTTTCCTGGATGTGCTGGTACCACCTCCTCCCTGCCTTGACCCACTGTATAACCCGCCTTTGTGCATTCGAGGCCCTTTTCAGGTCTGAGCCTAGAGCATAGAGGACATCAACTGGGAAAGTAGCTTTTAAGAAGAAAGATGTTGATCAAAAGACTTCAGAAAGCAGTACCTCCCCAGCCAGCCTCTCCCCAGCCTGGGAATGCCAACCCCTCCCACCCTGATACCTCTGAGAATCTCTGATTTTTTGTTGTGGATCCTTAGGAGACTGCAGAATTTACCTGGTCTGAACACCTTGGCTCTTCTCTGCCTGTGGCCCTCTCCCTCACAGGAGCTGTCTCTGTCACTCTGAGGCATACACACAGGACAGCCTGTGGATGGAGGTGCCCATCCTAGAGGCCCTGCCCTCCTTTCCTCTGCCCTCTGCGGTCTCATCTCCCAGAGAGATGGATGCATCCCTGTCATGTCCAGAGCTTCCCCACACCTGAGATTTGATGTTGTGACTGAGACTTGGTCTTTTTTGTCCACTGTTGAGCCTGGGCCTGAATTTCCCTCTTCACATCCATACCTGTGTTCTCGCTGTTCTCCCCAGGTTAAGAACCCTCTCCTCTCTTTTGCTTCTTTCATCTCAGACGGCCTTTTTCTTCCAGTTCTTTGACCTCGGGACAGAACAGATTTGACCACGGGGGGGGGGGTAGATTAACGAGATTTATTGACGTGTCAAGAACTGGAATGTACAGCTTTATTTAAAGGAGAAGAAAAAGTTCCAAAGCTCTACCTCTTACCCGAGGACATACTCTACAAGAAATACCCTGTAAGCACTGGATCAACTCTTATCCAGAAATGGTTAACACCCAGGGGGATTTTTCTACACCACCTCCCAGTTACATTCCCCTAATGATGCAACAACAATGTATCCTAATCAGAACCCCAAATTCACCCTAGGAGACCAGAAGACATGGCTGGGGTGAATTCATTTTCCTTCACCGGGCCCTCCTCTCCTCCTGCCAAGCCCTACCTCTTTCTCTGCCTGTATGCTGCTGGGAAGGGACCCAGAGTCCTTGGTTTAGGGCTTTATGCCCACTGCTCACCTGCAGGCAGGTTTCCTGACACCCTGCCATCTCTCTGATTCTTTCTCCTCCAAAGAACTCACTGATACCCCCTTCACCATCACACCTCACCAGGGTCCCCCTTAGCCTCCCAAGTCCCACTGAAATCCCATTCCCCTTTCCCTACTTACTCTGTGCTCATCCTTAAGGGTCCCAAGACCTCACCATGAAGATGAGGCCTGTCCTGTCCTCTCCTGGGCCAGGGGAGCCTCTGAGGGGACCTGGTGTCTGTGTTCAGCTATCTGGGGCTTCTTCCTTAGGGCTGGAGGTCTTTGTGCCCTTAGGGTGGAAGGCTGGTGGTCACAGGGGAAGGAGGTTAAGATCTTCCAGGGGAGCTGGGTTAAACGAACCTGAATGGAGGTCTCTCCTGAAGGGCCCACGTTTCCAGCCCAAAGGCCCTGCTCCTCCTAGTCCCAGGGTGCTAGCAGGTCTTTAGGTCCTTCCCCCTCTGGCCTTGGTGCTGCACCTTCTGCGGCCTGGCCTGCCTCTGCAGCCTGTCCAGCTGGTGCCTCAGCCTCTTCAATTCTTCTCTCTGCTTCTCCAGCTGCTCCTACAGGCGCCTGCAGACTGCTCTCATCTCCCTCACCTCCCTCTTCTTGGAGGCCATCAGGTAACGCCTGGCCAGCAGGTGGCAGCGTTGGGGCCTCCCCTGGACTGAGCCTGGCAGCGGCCTCTCCAGCAGCTCTTGAAAGAAGACCCGGCAGCTGAAGCTCTGGCTCACACCATGCGCCGCGTGCGCAACCAGGGCCTCCCCGGACTGGAACAGGCGGCCGCAGGCCACGCAGCGGAAGCCGCGCTCACGGGTCACCAGCCACTCCGGGGTGGCTGCGCGGGGGCTCTCCCCATGCTTCTCCCCTTGGTCGGTGGGGTCCGAAGTACAGGTCTGGGTCCCCTCCTGCCAGGGCTCCAGGGTGCTGACCAGGGACTCAGTGTTGGCCAGACTAGGGGCAGAGCCGATGGTGCTCTCCTCAGAGAGCTCGGCCTCAAAGACCTGGGGCATCTTGCCCACGGGGGCAAAGGAGGTTTTGGTCTGCCAAGCGACCGCCGCCCCCTTGACTGTGCGCACCTGGGTGAAATATGCGCACCTGACCCATTGTTTCTCTGAAGTAGCCCTGTAGCTGGAGGAGTGAGAGGTCCGCTCGGTAGAAGATGAAGGAAAAGAGCTCTCTGATGCTTTTGGAATCTTCCTGCGCCTGGAACTTGGGCTTTTTGCTTGGGATGTTGTTGATTCTTGGGCATTTTCCTCTTGGATAGAGACCTCTGAGAATAGTAGATTTAGTTGAGCTTTCAGGGTCCTTATCCTCACCTGTGACCCCAAAGCTTTGGTCATAGGGACCCCTGGAGGCCTTTACATCACCACATCCTCCACCTCTGCAGACCCCATGGTTTCTTTCTTCTTCCCCAGAGACCCACCACCCTTTGGGGGCACTGCTGTGGAAGACAAAGTCTCCATTGTAAAGTGGCACTGTTTATGGTAGTTCATTTTTTAAGAAATTATTTTTCTTTAATTCCACATTTATTGAATTCCAATGAATTTGTTCCTTCGGAACTTAGAAATGACCTCATTCCCCTGAAACTTCATAATAAATGTGTGATGTCATTGAAAGAAGTTTTCTATGAGGGTTTTTTTCTTAGTAAATTTGGGGTGTAAGCGCTCAAAGGAGAGCAATGCTCACCTCTTTTCAACCTCTTTTACTGAAAGGCTGTTTTACGGAGAAGTTATACTTAAAGAGAAGAATGCGTATATTTAGTTAAGACTCTTACGTGTATACCTCTTTCTTGTACCCTTCTTAACCAAGCTACAGTAGGGGATTAAAGTTGCTTTTCTCGGAATAGAAGCCCTTGTCCTTATTATAGGAACTCCTTCAGCGTGAGGCAGAAAGAGATGTCCGTATCTGAGAACCTGATGCCAGAAACCTCAGACAGACAGCACACAACCACCTTAACTGGGTGTGTCTGGGTGGGTTGCCTATGTCAACCTAAAGGTCTGTGTATGTTTGTGAATATGTGGGAAAGACTGTAGACTTCAGGATCCAGAAAGAGATAGAGCTAGGTCATGTGTGTTGGATGGAGGGAAAGCTCCAGAGACAAGATCCAGAGACGGAACCTGCCAGCAGTGTGTTAGAGGGATACAGAGACCAAGGAGGGAGCAGGAAGCAGGGCTCAGCTACCAAAGGGCAGAATGGGGCAGCAACAGAAAAGACAAAGGTGGTACACTAGTTGGAGAAAGGATGGAGAACTGGGAATGATAGCAGAAACTGAGGTTAGCTATAGTTGGAATTTGAAAATTCTTTCTTGCTAGGCTTTGAAAACATCATGCTGATTGAAGAAAGTTAGTCATAAAAGGACAACTACTGTATGATCTTACTTATATGAAATAAGCAAATATATAGAAACCGAAGATTATTGGGGGTTGCCAGCTGTGACAGGGAGGCGGGAAGGGCCTGAAATCTTTCACTGTCTCATCTCATGCTGTCATTCTTAATCTCTTTATACTCTCAATACTTTTTCTTTTTAAATTTATAACATTTCTATTACTTAATCATCATATAACTTGAGTTTTAAATTCAAAAAAAGAGAAATGAGTAAGAGAAGGTGCCACTGTGCAATTCTTTGTGTCAGCCAGGCATCAGGGAACCAGAGTGACAGAATGCACTTCTTCTTTGCGGAAAGCTTGAGGAGAGTCATGGCAGCTACAATGACCATGTCATATAGACACTCCAGTAAAAGGGCTGGTTAACTAGAACTTTGGAAATTGGGTGAGTGGGTAGAAAGGAATGCATTGCAGAGAAACTGAAGATATATATGTATGTACATATATGTGAATTAAAATAACTTTGTGTAGCTAGTAATTGGCAATGATAATTCATCATGGATTTCTGAGCAGAAGATCCAGGTAATGATACCTGACTTCAGGACAGTTTGCTTTGGCATTATTGTGCACAGAACACCCAAGGAAGAAATACAGCTCCTCAACGGGAGCTGATGCACTGCTTCAGCAAATCTTAGGATATAAGTTTAGAAGAAAAGCATCATCTCCCGAAGGTCATAAAAGTTGTTTGTGAGTATATACTAGATTTTCTTTTATTTTTTTTTATTGTGCTTTAAGTGAAAAGTTACAATCCACGTCAGTTTCTCATACAAAAACTTATGTACACATTGTTATGTGACCCTAGTTGCTCTCACTACAATGTGACAGCACACTCCTTCTCTCCACCTGTGTTCCCTGTGTCCATTCAACCAGCTCCTGTTCTCCTCTCCCTCCTCACCTTGACTCCAGATAGGAGCTGCCCATATAGTCTCATGTGTCTACTTAAGCTAAGAATCACACTCCTCACCAGTATCATTTTAGGTCCTATAGTCTAATCTTTGTCTGAAGAGTTGGTTTCAAGAATGGGTTTAGTTTTGACAGACAGTCTGGGGGTCATGACCTCTGGGGTACCTCCATCTCAGTCAGACCATTATGTCTGGTCTTTTTACTGGAATTTGAGGTCTGCATCCCACTTTTCTCCTGCTTCATCAGGGATTCTCTGCTATGTTCCCCTTCAGTGCAGTTATTGGTGGTAGCCAGGCACCATCTGGTTCTTCTGGTCTCAGGCTGATGGAGTCTCTGCTTTATGTAGCCCTTTCTGTCTCTTGGGCACCCCTTGGACACAGTCCCCTGGAGGGACAGTGGCAGGGCTGACAGTAGCATTCAGGATGCAGTTTCCTCAGGGGGAGACAGCAAGTCTCATAGTCTACTCACAACTCCGGAACCAGAGAAGAGCAGTGCTGTTGGCAAAAGCTAAGTACTTGCATTCGTTTTACTGTGCGCTCAGCCCCCAAGACGGCTTCAGTAGCTGTAGATTTCCCTGCACCTGAGATAGGTGTTGCTGTGCAGCCTGAGCCATTCTTCTGGCCTTGGAGAAGGAATAAATTAACAATTGGGGGAAAAGAGAATCTGCCAGCTCCGCTAAGCTGGGGAGCTCAGGACAGAAGAAGCTCCTTTCCAGGCACAAATGGTCCACGGACTTTGAATACCTTTCACCCCTGCACGGACCTGTGTAGGCCCATTTCAGGAGATTAGGCCCTTGTTGTTGCAATGGTGTATGTGCTGGGTATCCAACTTCAACTGTTTCACCTTGCAGTGGAAAGGTGTGTTTTTGATGTTTGACACTGCTCTGCCTATTAAACAGGGTCCTCACCTACCTACGTTGGGGGCCTGAGGACTGGTGGCTCCACCCACATCATCTAGACACCCACAACAGGGGTCCAAGGATAACAGGTGCCTCCCAGTCCTTACAAACAAAAGCGTAGGGTGCCTGTGGTCTGACTGCAGAACCCACCTACCTGTGCACTATAGAAACAGAGGTGCACTTTCCTCACAGATACTTGGGAGATGGTTCTCAGCCCCCGTCTTTGTTCAGAGTGTGACCCCCTGCTGCAACCAGATACCTGTGTCTACAACAATCACCCCTCCCCATATAAGACTATAGGACGTGAGGACCTACAATTGATGACCAACTACCTAGACACCTGAACTGAATCTATACAAGAAAAGTGAATGGACTCCTAGGCTCATATACCTGGTAACAGCCCTAGCCATCTGGTGACAGGATGTTAAATCTTGAAAGTTGCAAATGATCAAGCAAGCTCACTCAAGCAGCCTATTTGGGCATATCAAAACAAAACAAAGCAAAAAGCTAGGATACAGTTGGCAAAAGTAAAAAAATAAAATAAAATAACTTATAGATGGCTCAGAGACAGCAGTCAATATCAAATCACATAAAGAAGCAGACCATGATCACTTCAACAATCTCTCAAAACAAAGAATCAAGGAATCTTGCAGATGAAGGTGTTTTCCTGGAATTACCAGATGTAGAATACAAAAGGTTAATATACAGAACTTTCAAGAGATCAGGGAGATCAGGCAAAATGCAGAACAAGCCAAAGAACACACAGATAAAGTAGCTGAAGAAACTAAAAAGTTTACTCAAGAACATAAAGAAAAATTTAATAGGCTGCAACAATCCATAGAAAGAAAGCAATCAGGAATTCAGGAGATTAACAATAAAATTACAGAATTAGACAACTCAGTAGACAGAGGAACAGTATTGAGGAAATGGAAAGCAGAATTGGTGAGATTGAAGATAAATAACGTGGCACCAATATATTTGAAGAAAAATCAGATAAAATTATTTTTAAAAAACATGAAGAAACCCTAAGAATCATGTGGGGCTCTATCAAGAGAAATAACCTATGAGTGATTGAAGTATCAGATTAGGGAGGGATAACAGAAAAGACAGAGAGAATTGTTGAAGATTTGTTGGCAGAAAACTTCCTTGATACCATGAAAGATGAGCAGCAGATATCTATCCAAAATGCTCATTGAACCCCACATAAGGTAGATCTCAAAAGAAAGTCACCCAGACATATTATAAAGAAACTTGCCAAAACCAAAGACAAAGAGAGAATTTTAAGAGTGGCTAGGAATAAATGAAAAGTCACCTACAAAGGAGACTCAATAAGAATAAGCTCAGCCTACTTGAGAGAAACCATGCAGGGAAGAAGGCAATGGGATGACTTATATAAAGTGATGAAGGAAAAAAATTGCCAGCCAGCATCATATTATATCCAGCAAAACCGTCTCTCAAATATGAAGGTGAAATTAGGACATTTCCAGATAAACAGAAGATTAAGGAATTTGTTAAAAAAAAAAAAAAAAACTACAAGAAGTACTAAAGAGGGTTTTCTGGTAGAAAATCAACAATATCAGATATCAACCCAAGACTAGAATGCAGAACAGAGCAACCAGATATCAACCCAGGCAGGGAAATTACAAAAATAAATCAAGATAAAAAAATGCTCAGAACAGGGAAACAGTGATGTTATTATGTAAAGGATGACAATACTAAAATAATAAAGAGGGAGTGAAAAATGTAGTCATAGATCTTTCACACAGAGAGATAGTCAAGGGGATAGAAAGAAGTAAAAGTTAGGTTTAAACTTAGAAAAATAATGGCAAATATTAAGGTAATCAAAAAGGAGACTAACAATCCTACACATCGAAATAAAATACAAGAAAAACATAACAACTCGGGAAAAAAAAATCAACAATGAATAAGAGGAAAAGGCAATATACAAAGAATAACTACTCAGTACAAAAAATTAAGCAGAAAAAAGAAACTCGACAACATACAAAAAAAGATATCAAAATGATGGCACAAAACTCATAACTACCATAATTACGCTGAATGTAAATAGACTAAATGCACCAATAGAGACAGAGAGTGAAAGAATGGATTAAAAAACACGATCCATCTATATGCTGCCTACAAGAGACACTCCTTAAAGACACAAACAAACTAAAACCAAAGGATGGCAAAAATATATATCAAGCAAACAACAATCGAAAAAGAGCAAGAATGGCAATATCAATTTCTGACAAAATAGACTTTAAAGTTAAATTCACCAAAAAGGATAAGGAAGGACACTATATAATGATTAAACAGACAACATACCAGGAGGATATCACCATATTAAATATATACACACCCAATGACAGGGCTTCAAGATACATAAAACAAACTCTAACAGCATTGTAAAGTGAGATACACAGCTCCACAATAATATTAGCTGACTTCGACATATCACTTTGGTGAAGAACAGAACATTCAGAAAGAAGCTCAGTAAAGACATGGAAGATCTAAATGCCACAATCAACCAACTTGACTTCACATACATATACAGAACACTCCACCCAACAGCAGCCAAGTATACTTTCTTTTCCAATGCATATGGAACATTCTCTGGGAGAGACCACATATTAGGCCATAAAGCACACCTTAACAGAATCCAAAACATCAAAATATTACAAAGCATCTTCTCTGACCAGGAAGCTATAAAAGTAGAAATCAAAAACAAAAAAAAAAAGCAGGGAAATGAAATCAACCACTCAGAACCTGAGCATACCTTGCTTAAAAACGACTTGGTTATAGAAGAAATTAAGGATGGAATAAAGAAATTCACAGTATCCAATGAGAATGAAAACACTTCCTACCAGAACCTTTGAGACACAGGTAAAGCATGCTCAGAGATCAATTTATGGCAATACATGCACACATTCAAAAAGGAGAAAGGGCCAAAATCAAAGAATTATCCCTACAACTTGAACAAATAGAAAGAGAGCAACAAAAGAAACCCTCAGGCATCAGAAGAAATTAAATAATAAAAAGTAGAGCAGAATTAAATGAAATAGAGAACAGAAAAAAAAGTTGAAAGAGTTAACAAGACCAAAAGCTGGTTCTTTGAAAAAATTAACAAAATTGCTAAAACATTGGCCAAACTGACAGAAGAAAAAAAGGAGAAGAAGCAAATTACCCAACATCACAACAGACCCAACTGAAATTAAAAGAATCATATCAGATTAGTATGAAAAATCATACTCTAACAGCTTTGAAAACCTAGAAGAAATGGATGAATTTCTAGAAACACATTGCCTACCTAAACTAACAGAAACAGAGGTAGAACAATTAAATAAACCCATAACAGAAGGAGAGGTTGAAAAAGGTAATTAAAAAAATTAAAAATCTCCCAACAACAACAACAACAAAGCCCTGGCCCTGACAGCTTCCCCGGTGAGTTCTACCAAACTTTCAGGGAAGAGTTAACAGTACTACTAGTAAAGGTATTTTAGAGCATTGAAAAAGATGGAATACTCCCAAACTCATTCTATGAAGCCAGCATATCCCTGATACCAAAACCAGGTAAAGACACCACACACACACACACAAAATTACAGACCTATATTCCTCATGAACTTAGATGCAAAAAACCTCCACAAAATTCTATCCAATAGAATTCAATAACATATCAAAAAAATAATTCACCATGACCACGTGGGATTCATACTAGGTATGCAGGGATGGTTCAACATTAGAAGAACAATCAAAGTAATCCACCATATAGGTAAAACAAAGGACAAGAACCACATGATCTTATCAATTGATGCAGAAAAGGCATTTGACAAAGTCCAACACCCATTCATGAGAAAAACTCTCAGAAAATAGGAATAGAAGGAAAATTCCTCAACACAATAAAGGGCATTTATATAAAGCCAACAGCCAACATCACCCTAAATGGAGAGACTCTGAAAGCATTCCCTTGAGATGGGGAACCAGACAAGGATGCCCTTTATCACGACTCTTATTCAACAGTGTGCTGGAGCTCCTAGCCAGAGCAATTGGGCCACATAAAGAAATAAAGGGCATCCAGATTGGTAAAGAAGAAATAAAAGTATTTCTATTTGCAGATGACTTGATCTTATACAGAGAAAACCCAAAAGAATCCTCAAGAAAACTACTGAAACTAATAGAAGAGTTCAGCAGAATATCAGGATACAAGATAAACATACAAAAATCAGTTGGATTCCTCTACACCAACAAAAAGAACATCAAAGAGAGAAATCACCAAATCAATGCCATTTACAGTAGCCCCCAAGAAGATAAAATACTAGGAATAATATTGTAACCAGAGACATAAAAGACCTATACAAACAAAACTACAAGACACTACTACAAGAAATCAAAAGAGACTTATGTAAGTGGACAAACATACCTTGATAATAGACAGGAACACTGAACATTGTAAAAATGTCTCCTCTACTGAAAGTGATCTATAGATATGCTGCAATTCCAATCCAAATTCCAAGGACATTTTTTAATGTGATGGAGAAACAAATCACCAACTTCATATGGAAGGGAAAGAGGCCCCAGATAAATAAAGCATTACTGAAAAAGAAGAACAAAGTGGGAAGCATCACACTACCTGATTTTAGAACTTATTATACCACCATAGTAGTCAAAACAGCCTGGTACCGGTACAGCAGCAGACACATAGACCAATGGAACAGAATTGAGAATCCAGACATAAATCCATTCACTTATTAGCTGATATTTGATAAAGGCTCAAAGTCAGTTAAATGGGGGAAAGATAGCCTCTTTAACAAATGGTGCTGGCATAACTGGATATCCCTCCACAAAAAAATGAAACAAGATCCATACCTCACACCATGCACAAAAACTAACTGAAAATGGATCAAAGACCTAAATATGAAATCTAAAACGATAAAAATCATGGAAGAAAAAACAGGGACAACACTAGGAGCCCTAATACATAGCATAAACAGTACAAAAACATTACTAACAATGTACAAGCACCCAAAGAAAAATTAGATAACTCCTAATAATCAAACACTTATGCTCATCCAAAGTCTTCCCCAGAAGAGTGAACTGATTACCGACAGACTGGGAAACAGTTTTTAGCTATAACATTTCCGATCAGCATCTGATCTCTAAAATCTACATGATAATGCAAAAACTCAACAACAAAAAGACAAATAACCCATTTTAAAAATGGGCAAAGGATAGGAACAGGCACTTCAACGAAGAAGACATTCAGGCAGGTAACAGATACATGAGGAAATGCTCACAATCATTAGCCATTAAAAAAAAAATGCCATTAGAGAAATGTAAATCACAACTAGAATGAGATACCATGTCACTCCAGCAAAAAAAGGCTGCCATTAATCCCAAATCACAAAATAATAAATGTTGGAGAGGTTGTAGAGAGCCTGGAACATTTATTCACCACTGGTGGGAATTTAAAATGGTACAGCCACCTTGGAAATCAATCTGGCACTCCCTTAAAAAGCTAGAAGTAGAACTACCATAGGATATGGCAATCCCACTCCTTGGAATATATCTTAGAGAAATAAGAGCCTTTATACGAACAGATATATGCACAACGATGTTCATTGAAGCACTGTTTACAATAGCAAAAAGATGGAAGTAACCAAGGTGCCCATCAACAGATGAATGGATAAATAAATTGTGGTACATTCACACGATGGAATACTTCACATAGATCAAGAAGAATGATGAATCCGTGAAATATTTCATAGCTTGGAGGAATCTGGAGGGCATTATGCTGAGTGAAATTAGTCAGTTGCAAAAGGACGAATATTGTATGAGACCACTATTGTAAGAACTCGAGAAATAGTTTAAACAGAGAAGAAAATATTCTTTGATGGGTATGAGGGTGGGGAGAAAGGGAGGGAGAAAGATATTTGCAAATTTAGATAGTAGACAAGAACTATTTTAGGTGAAGGGAAAGACAACATACAATAAAGGAGAGGTCAGCATAACTGGACTAAATCAAAAGCAGTTTCCTGAATAAACCAAATGCTCCGAAGGCCAGAGTAGCAGGGGCAGCATTTGGGGGACCATGTTTTCAGGGGACATCTAGGTCAATTGACATAATAAAATCTATTAAGAAAACATTCTGCATCCCACTTTGGTGAGTGGCGTCTGCAGTCTTAAAAACACTATCAAGCGGCCATCTAAGATGCATCAATTGGTCTCAACCCAGCTGGAGCAAAGGAGAATGAAGAACACCAAAAATACAAGGTAATTATGAGTCCAAAAGACAGAAATGGCCCCGTAAATCCGAGACTACATCAGCCTGAGACCAGAAGAACTAGATGGTAACCATCTACAACCGAAGACTGCCCCGACAGGGAACAAAACAGAGCATCCCTGATGGAGCACGAGAGCAGTGAGATTGCAGACCTCAAAGTCCCATAAAAAAATCAGACTTAATAATCTGAGACTAGAGGAACCCTGGAGGTCACGGTCCCCAGACCTTCTGTTGGCCCAAGGCTGGAACCATTCCCAAAGCCAACTCTTCAGACAGGGATTGGACTGGATTATAGGATAGAATATGATAGTGGTGAGGAGTGACCTTCTTGTCTCAAGTGGACACATGAGACTATGTGGGCAGCTCCCGTTTGGAGGGGAGGTGAGAAGGCAGAGGGGGACAGAAAGTGGCTGAATGGACACAGGGAATACAGGGCTGAGAGAAGGAGTGTGCTCTCTCATTACTGGGAGAGGAACTAGGAGTACATAGCAAGCTGTATACAAATTTTTATATGAGAGACTGACTTGATTTGTAAAGTTTCACTTAAAGCACACACACACAAAAGATGGAAAGAATACACAGAGTCACAGCACCAAAAGAAATGGTCGACTTTCAGTCGTTTCATGAGGTGGCATATGATGAAGAACTGGTAGTAGTGAAGCAAGAAGTCCAAGCTACACTGAAGGCACTGGCGAAAAACAAGGCTCCAGGAGCTGACAGAATACCCACTGAGTTGGTTCAACAAACAGATGCAGCCCTGTACATGCTCACTCCACCATGCAAAGAAATTTGGAAGCTAGCTACCTGGCCAACAGGCTGCAAGAGATGCACGTTTGTGTCCATTCCAAAGAAAAGCGATCCAACAGATTGTGGAAGTTATCAAATGTAAATCATAGTATTAGTAAATATGGTAAACAAACAAACAAAGAAACTCTATCTACTCTACAGTGAATATGACATTCTATCCCCAGGAGATCTAGTGAGTTTATGATGTCGTTGTTAGGTGCTGTTGAGTCAGTTCCAACTCATAGCGACCCTGTGTACAACAGAACGGAACAGTGCCCAGCCCTGGGCCTTTCTCATTGCTATGTCTGAGCCCACTGTTGCAGCCACCGTCTCAATCTGTCTCATTGAGGCTCTTTGTCTTTTTCACTGACCCTCTACTTTACCAAGCACGATGTCTTTTTCCAGGGGCTGATTCCTCCTGATAATATGTCCAGAGTACATGAGACCAAGTCTTGCCACCCACCTTTCTAAGGAGCATTCTGGCTGTACTTCTTCCAAGACAGGTGTGTTCATTCTTCTAGCAGTCCATGGTATATTCATCATTCTTCACCAACAACATAATTCAAGTTTCTGTTCTTTTGTCTTCCTTATTCATTGTCCAGCTTTAGGATGCATATGAGACGACTGAAAATATCATGGCTTGGTTCAGGCACACCTTAGTCCTCAAAGGGACATCTTCGATTTTTAACACTTTAAAGAGGTCTTTTGTAGCAGATTTGCCCAATAAAATATGTCATTTGATTTCTCGAAGTCTGCTTCCATGGGTGTTGATTGTGGATCCAAGTAAAATGAAATTCTTGACGACTTCAGTATTTTCTCTGTTTATCGTGATTTTTTTATTGTTCCAGTTGTGAGGATTTTTGTTTACTTTATGTTGAAGTGTAATCCATACTGAAGGCTGAAGTCTTTGATCCTCATCTTCAAATCCTCTTCACTTTCAGTAAGCAAGTTTGTGTCATCTGCATGTCTAGGCTGTTAATGAGTCTTCCTCCAATCCTCGTGCCCCTTCTTCTTCATATAGTCCAGCTTCTTGGACTGTATGGATTATATGTTTTTTTAAAGACACTGAGTTTTTGGTAATTTACTACGGCAGCCCTAGAAAATGAATACAGAGCCCTTCACCAAGGACAAGTCAAGTTAGCACCAAAAATGCTCCTGTAAGGGTAGCCACGTAACATGAGACATGGCAGTTTTTAAAAGTATGAACTAAAACTTTCAGCTTTGACAAAGGAAGGGCTCCTCTAAGTCCAAGTTCTAAGTCCATTGCTGTTGGGTCAATTCTATCTCATAGCGACCCTAAACGACAGAGTAGAATTGACCCATAGGGTTTCCAAGGAGTGGCTGGTAGATTCGAACTGCTTGGATAAGTATTGTGAAAAAATACAACCCTGACACACAACTTTTCTGAGCTTAGTATTAAAACAAAACAAAACAAAAAAAAGTTGGTATCGAGTGGATTCTCACTCATAGGGACCCTACAGGACAGAGTAGAGCCTCCCCACAGGGTTTCCAAGGAGCGACTGGTAGATTCAAACTGCAGACCTTTTGGTAGCAGCCAAATGCATAACCACTGCACCACCAGTGGCTTTCAAATCAGCTATAGGCTGATGATCTTCAAATTCTTAGAACCTGGAAAACCTCACAGTGGTATCCACAGCTGGGAACTGTTCTCCACACTTGGATGACCTCAGACATCCAAATCCAACATGTCCGGAAAAAAATCTTTTGGTCATTTTCTCAAGTTTGTTCCTCCATGATTTTCCACATGGTAGAGAATGGCTCTGGTGACCATGCGCTCATGGTAGCCTGAATTCTAGAAGTCACCTTTGATTCTCCATTCCCCTCATCCCATACATCTGATCCACCAGCAATTCTTGGCAGCTCAAGCTCCAAAGTTCACCTCAAGCCTGCCCACTGTTCCCACCTGCACTACCACCATCACTCCTCACCCTGACCACTGCAGAAGCATCCTCACCAGTCCTCTGTATTTGCTGTCTTCAAGTTCTCCTGGGCTACAGTTAATTCCTGGGACACATTCTTTCTCAAGACCATTGAACAATAGAAGGAGAAGGGCATTTAGTTGTATGCTACCTCCTCCGCTTGAGCTGCATGCCCCTCAGAAATCACTTTTCACTGTCCACTCTATAATGTCTCTATTCCAATTTCCTGTCTTTGGCCGCACTGCTTTGATAGCGTGCATGCATGTTTGCTTCAGGGGTCATGTAGACAGCTGCTTGGAGGAATTTTTCTTAGTACAATCATGGTCGTGTGCCATCAAGAGATTCTGACTCATATCAACCTTGTATGACAACTTAGAATTGCCTCACAAGGTTTCCTAGGTTGCAGTCTTTATGGCGCAGCCCTGGTGGCCCCGTGGTTAAGACCTCGGCTGCTAACCAAAGGGTGGACAGTTTGAATCCACCAGTTGGTTCTTTGCGGAAAGACATGGCAGTCTGCTTCTGTAAAGACTTATAGCCTCAGAAACCCTATGGGGCAGTTCTGCTCTGCCCTATAGGGTCACTATGAGTCGGAATTGATTCAACAGCAACTGGTTTGGATTTTGTTTGGTTAGAATCTTTACGGGAGCCCATCTCCAGATCTTTTCAACCCCTGAGCTGGTGGGTTCCAACGGCCCACCTTTCAGTTAGCCAAGCACTTAACCGTTGCACCTCCAATACTTAACTCTGCGCCTGAGAGGGCCCTCTCCTGACGTCTTTCGCCTCCTCACCCCCTACACCTAGGCCTTGTCCTTGCTTCTAGACCCCACCCTCCCCTCTGGAGGCCCAACCCCCCCACGCCCGCCCCACACCTGGGCCGCTGGGCGGGGCCGGCAGCCATGTTCCACGCCGTCCAGCCAGTTACTCCCGGAAGCGCTGGGACGGGCGGTGAGGGGCCCGGGCCTGATGGCGCGCCTTAGAGAGGATGCTGTTCATGCTGCGTTCCCTGCCGTGTTCTCTGAAAGGTATGAAACTCCGACACCTGGCTGGAGGGACCGGCTCCCAGACTGAACAAGCCCGGCCCCTCGAAGGTGTGGAGGGAAGGCACCAGGAGGGCGGGTCCCAGTCCCAGCATCCCGGGGGCTCCAGAGGTTGGAGAGTCCGGACGCTGGGTTAGCAGCTGGCATCGCCCCCTCCGGCGTACCCCGTCCCGAGTGATCCCCAGTGGCGGACGCGGTGCGGGCCCGGGCGGACGCAGCCACTGTAAGGGCTGCGAGAGGGAGCCTCTGGCCCGGGAGACGCAGCTGGTCTGCGAAATTTGCATCCCCGTGGATTTGTGGCGGGGGGGGGGTCCAGCCGCGGGATCCAGCTGCGGAGTGCCCTCGGGCCTGGGGGCTTGAAGGGCTTGGGGAGAAAGGCCATGTCCAGGGCTGCGCCCAGGTCCCTACTCTGCCCGGGGCGGGTTTGCGGGCCAAGCTGGGGGGTGGGCACCTGCCCCCCCGCCCCCCACCTGCTCCCTGTGCCAGAGGGGAAACCAAGGCCCAGAGTTCGCCCGGGGGGGTGAGATTCCAGACTGAGGGCGGGGCACTCGCCCCCATTCGTCATCCCACCCCCACCAGACTCCGTAGGGTGCCAGGGACGGGGAGAGAGGTATCCCCCGCCCAAGGCCCTGCTGCCCCTTACTGTTTTGGGCACTGTGCCTGGGAGGCTGAGGCACCCTGCGCCCGCGCCCGCGCCCGGCTGGTCTACTCTCGGGGCTGGGGCGTCGGCGGGGCCCCACCGGGAAAGGAAGGGGTCCTGGGAATCTGTGGAGCAGCGCGGGGATCCTACTCCTTGTGGATGCAGCAGCGATTCAGTGTCTGTTAACAGTGTGGATGCCGGGTCCGCTCCCCCTCTGGGTGGCGGGGGTGCGGGTAGCATGAAGGGGTCCTGAGCGCCCATGTTGTTTGTTAACTTAAACGTTTGTGCGGCGCTGTGTAGCAGTCGCTGTGGACGCGGTCTCTGGTGCTGAGGGGATTTGAGGGTTCCTCACACTGGCGGGATTTGGAGCCTCTACCCTGGTGGCAGTAGGTTTAGTGGGTTACCCTGGTGGCGTAGTGGTTACGTGCTAAGGCTGCTAGCCAAACGGTTGGCAGTTTGAATCCACCAGGCGCTCCCTGGAAACTGTGGGGCAGTTCTACTCTGTCCTATAGCGTCGCTATGAGTCAGAATTGACTCGATGGCAACGGGTGTGTTTTGTTTTTTTTTTTTAGGTTGGAGATTAGGTGTCTCTCAGCCTGACATTTGAAAGTCTGGAGCTGACGGTTTATGAGGGTTTCTAAGGGTTTTAAGCGCTCCGGCCATGGGCACCAACCCGATCTTCCAGCACCTGCGGACGGACCGCCCCCCCCTCCCCCCCCCCGGGGGATTGGCTGCTCTGGGACCCGGAGCCCAGAGGGCGGTGAGAAGCTGACAAACGTGAGTGATGTCCTGCAGGCTCCAGTTGGTGGGGCAGCCCTGCTCACATGGTCTCAATACCGGCAATCGGGCAGTCGGCTTCGTGCCTGGGGGTGGTTTCCGAATGTTCCCTCGTGTCCCCCGACCCGTGCGGGGCGACAACTCTCCCCTGGGCGGGTACCTAGTAGAGGCCTGCAGGGCATCAGGGTATGGAGGGGCAGAGCTTGGGCGGGGAGGGCGCGGCCCTGCAGGTTCCTGTACATGACCACGGCGGGGGGGTGCGGGTCGTGAAGGCTGGGCCTGGTAGGGGACCCACTAGGTCGCACAGAAGGAGTGGGTTAGGATAATCATAGCATTAATGGGAGTATTGAGAGAGCGCCCTGGGGCGTTGGGTCCCTCGGGAAGAAAAGCTCCTGCTGTCGCCACTGGAGCGGTACCCAGTTCGTCCCATCTTAGGTCCAGGAGGTTCCCATGCTCGGAGGGTCTGGTGGGCAGAACAGAACCGGCGGTGCGCGCGCCCTCTCGCCCCCTTGCGCCGAATCGCTGAAGTTCAGTGTCAGGCTATTCTAAGCCATGGTTTTGGAACTGAATAGTGAAGCAAAGCAAAGAAATGATGCAGTGCCTTGATGGGACCGGTGGAGACAACAAGAAGCAAAGCACAGCTCAAACTTCAAAATTCCACTGAGTGTTAGTAGGATTTGGAGGAAGAAAATAGACGGAGACTCGAGAGCCCCAGAGATGCAGAAGGGTTAGAGGATTAGGGTTAGGGGTTAGGGTTTGGTGTTAGGGGTTCAGGTTTGGGGGTTAGAGGTTTGGGAGTTAGGTTTAGGGGTATAGGTTTTAGGTGGTTGGGGGTTGGGGTTAGGGCTGGGGTTACTAGGCTCAGGCACAAGTGGTTTAGGGTTAGGGTTAGAGTGAGGCTGAGATTGATTCCCCAGTCTTGTGTACCGTCTTTCCTTCGCCAGAGTTACCACCGATCTGTTGTTTGGTTGGAAACCCTGGTGGCGTAGTGGTTAAGAGCCACCGGTGCTAACCAAAGGTCTGCAGTTCGAATCCACCAAGCACTCCTTGGAAACTCTATGGGGCAGTTCTAATCTGTCCTGTAGGGTCGCTATGAGCTGGAATTGACTCGACAGCAGTGGGTTTGGTTTTTTTGGTTATTGTTTAGTTGGCTTTTCTCTACCCGCTCTTCGTCTCCCTGGTGAACATCAAGGATTGTTTCTGTGCGTAAATGTTTTCATGAGTTTTTATGATAGTGGTCTCTTACTGTATATGTCGTTTTGTGATTGACTTAGTGTGATGCGCCCCAGATTCATCCATGGTGTGAGATGTTTCGGAGATTCATCATTGGTCTTTATTGTCGTGTAGTGTTCCACTGTGTGTATGTACTGTAGTTTGTTTATCCATTCCTCTGTGGATGAGCACTTAGGTTGTTTCCATCTTTTTGCAACTGTGAATAATGTTGCAGTGAACACGGGTGTGCATGTGTCTATTCCTGTGACTGCTCATGGAAACCCTGGTGGCTAGTGGTTAAGTGCTATGGCTGCTAACAAAAAGGGTTAGGGTTTGGGCTTAGGGATGTTAGGGTTAGGGTTGTTAGAGTTAGGGTCGTTAGGGTTTGGGGTTAGAGTTTAGGGTTAGGGTTTTTTGGTTGGGGTTAGGTGTTAGGGTTAGGTTTAGAGTTTGAGGTTAGAGTTTGGAGTTACAGGTTAGGTGTTAGGGGTTGCAGTTTGGGGTTTAGTCATTAGGGTTTGGGTTAGGTTTTAGGGGTTAGGGTTTAGGTTTAGGGTTGGGGTTGGTGTTGGGTCTGTTTGGGATATGTGGTTTGGGGTTAGAGAGTGGGTGTTAGAGGGTTGGGGTCTAGAGGGTTGGGGTTAGAAATTGAGGGAGTTAGAGGGTGAGGGGTTAGAGGGTGAGGGGGTTAGAAGTTGAGAAGATTATAGAGTGAGGGAGTGAGAAGGTGAGGGTGTGAGGGGGTGAAGGTTAGGATTTAGGGTTAGAGGGTTTAGGCTTAGGGTTCAGAAGCTTGGGGTTAGGGGGTTAGGGTTTCAGGATTCAGAGGTTGGGGTTGGTGTTGTGGTTAGGGTTAGAGGGTTAGGGTTAGAGGATTAGGGTTAGGGGTTAGGGCTAGGGCTTAGGGGTTCAGGTTTATGGGTTTGGGGTAAGGTTTTAGGGTTTAGGATTAGAGGGTTAGGCTTAGGGCTTAGAGTTTAGGGTTTTAGGATTTAGAGTTTAGGGCTTAGGGCTTAGAGCCTAGGGTTTAGGGCCTAAGGTTTAAGGCTTAGAGTGAGCGTTAAGGCTGGGGGCTGGGGTTAGGGTTTAGGGTATTAGGGTTAGACGGTTTAGTGTTTAAGTTTAGGGTTTAGGGGTTAGGGGTTGGGGTTAAGGGTGTTAGTGTTTAGGGTTTTGGCATTTAGGGTGTTAGGGTTAAATGTGTTAGGGCTAAGGGTGTTAGGGTTTTGTGTGTTAGGGTTTTAACTGTTATGGTTTAGGGTTTAGAGTTAAGTGATAGGGTTAGGCTTAGGCTCATTCTTAGGTTTAGGGCTAGGGATTTGAGGTTTAGGGTTTGGGGTTAGGTTTGGAGGTTGGGGTTAGGATTAGGGCTAGGGTTAGAGGTTAGAGTTAGAGGGTTAGGGTTTCGGATTAGGGTTTCATGTTAGCGTTAGAGGGTTAGGGTTCGAGGGTTAGGGTCATTAGGGTTAGGGTGGTTAGGGGTTAGGGTTAGGTGTTAGGGTTTAGAGTTTACGGTTAGGTTTAGGGTTTGGGGTTTGGGATTTGAGGTTTGGGTTTAGGGTTTGAGGCTTAGAGTATAGGGTTTAGTGTGTAGGGTTTTGATGTGTAGTGTTTTGGGGTGTAGGTGTTTAGGTTGTAGAGTTTAGGGAATAGGGGTTAGGGTTTGGATTAGGGTTAGAGTTTAGGGCCTTGGGGGTTAGGACCTAAGGGCTTAGGGTCTTAGGGGCTTTGGGGCTCAGGGCTTAGGGGCTAGAGTTAGAAGGCTAAGGCCAGAGGGCCCGAAGGCCAGAGGGCCACGGTTATGGTTTGATTCCTGGCTGGCAATTTTTTTCCTTCAATATTTTGTGTAAGTCATCCCTTTGCCTTCTTGCCTGCATGATTTCTGCTGAGTAGTCCAAGTTTTTTTATTATTTACTCTCCTTTGTTGGTGACTTCCTTTATCCCTAGCCTCTCTTAAAATTCTCTTTATATTTGATTTTGGCAAGTTTGATTATTATGTGTCTCGGTCACTTTCTTTTGAGATCTACCTTATGTGGAATTCGATGAGCATCTTTCATGATATCAGGGAAGTTCTGCCAACAAATCTTCAACAGTTCCCTCTGTATTTTCTGTTAGCCCTCCCTGTTCTGGTACTGAAATCACTCATAGTTATTTCTCTTGATAAAGTCCCACATGATTCTTTGGATTTCTTCATTTAAAATTCTTTTATCTGCTTTCTCTTCAAATATATTAGTCCCAAGAGTTTGATCTTCAATCTCAGTAATTCTGCCTTCCAATTCCTCAATTGTGCTCTTATTACTTTCTATTGAGTTTTCTGACTCTGTAATTTTATTGTTAATCTTCTGAATCTCTGATTGCAGTCTCTCTATGGTTTCTTGCAGCTTATTAAATTTTTAACTCTGTTCTTGAGTAACCTTTTTAATTTCTTCAGCTGCTTTATCTTTGTGTTCCTTGGCTTGATCTGCATTTTGCCTCATTGGAGAAATCCTTGGGCCCTTCACTGGCATGCCATGCAGATCCACGACGTCCACTCCTGGCCCTGGCATTTGGCCGGTGCCCCACTGAACATGTGCTCGGGAGCCATGTTTCTCCACCCATCACTATCATTCCCCCACCAGGGGATATGTGAGTGTGGGAGTCACCATTTCTCACTGGCAGCAGCATCACAAGTCACTAGACTTCCAGGTACCCGCAGACGTAGGCTGCCTTCTGCCTCAGGAAAGGTCCCGAATCCTTTATACCAGATGCTGACACCGGGCCACTGGTGGACATTCATTTTCATCCACACAGAGGTCTGGGTGAGGGTCAGCAGGCCAGGTAGGTGAAGTCAAGGCCAGGTGGGCGGGACTAAGGTTTCTTTGCCATCACCATGGAGAGAGTCTCCCCACCGGAAGAGTGGGCAGAGCTTATGATGGGCCTGGTGACAAGACTTAGCCAATGGCAGAGATCCAGTCCGCCAGGCAGATGACACAGGGTCCTCCATTGTGACCTAGGACACCTAGTGGCCAAAGGATTTGAGCACACCCTGGGAAAGGCTATGCAGGCACAAGGGAGCCCCTGGTGCAGACTGCTTCACGGCATTGGCAGAGCAGGCCAGGGTCCAATTTTCCCACTTTCCTCAGGATATCAGTACGCAAGACATCCCCACTCACCATCTCTTGCCTCTCTCTCTGTATGTGTTCATTCTCTGAAATCTCTTCCTTCTCTCCCTGAGTCACTTCACAGCTTGGAGTGCCTGACAGAGTGCCTAGAGATGAAAGAGCAAAGGGGGAAGGCCTCTGGCTCTACTGATTGCCCATGGGCAGAGAAGATCTGCTAGTCTATCTGGAAGGTCTAGACAGTAGTGACTGATTGCGGAGCTACACCACGGGTGGACTCTGGCCAGGTGAAGCTTGTTGACATGTGGCAGCCTCTCCGGAGACTACTAATTCCGCTGATGACATTGTATGCAAATACCCGGGTGAGTGCCATGGGCAGAAAACATTGACACATACCTGCCAGAGGTCTATCCTGGGTCTGAAGCGTCCACCCTGGTCTCCAGGGTCTCATCATGTCAGCACACACTTTGCCTGCACACATGGAATCTGCCTCTCTCCACGAATGCCTTCTCCTCCTGGGAAACACAGGATGGCACTCAGCCAAGGGAGAGAACAGGCAAAGTCAACTGAAGCCCCCATTTTCAAGATTTTGCTTCTGCTGGGCCACAGCCCCCAGTGGCACACTGCATGCACGTCACTTCTCCAAACACAAGGCCGCAATCCGGGCATCCAGGGCCCCAGCAGTCCAGAGTCTGCGGGTGGCAGCATACTCTGCAGAGGGTGGCACCTCTTTGCCACGTACAGCAGGGAGGCCTGGGCCCTAGACTGGCTCCGCTAGAGCTCCACGACCTCAGCTATTTTCCCTGACCTTTGGCCCGTACCCTCATGAGTGTGTGATCTCTAGTTACACTTCTCCTCTGACCACTCTGAATCCGTCAACTGCGGATACCTGAGCGTGGACATCAACATCTATCGCTGGCTGCAGTGTCACAGGTCACTAGGTGTCTAGGCTCAGGCTGACGTTGGCTGTCTTCTGCCCAGGCAAGGAGCCTAATCCTTCCAAGGAAATGAGGATGTTTGGTCAGTGGCCGACATCCTTTCTTTCATGCACAGAGCAGTCTAGATGAGGGGAAAGAGGCCAGGTAGGCCAGGTGAAGGCTGAGTGCGGGGCCTAGGGCTTGTTTCCCAATCCCCATGGAGACAGCCACCAGAAGGCTGGGCAGAACTTCTGACGGGGACGAGTCACAAACACTGAGCCAATAGGAGAAGTCCAGCCTAACCGGCCAGTTCTGCAGAGCCCCCCATTGTACCCATGGACACACAACGGCCCCTCGTGTCTTTGGCCAGAAAATCGAGGGCACCAGGGAATAATTTCACAGTAGCCAACCCCTGATGTGGACACGTTCGACACACTGGGACAGCAGGCAGGTACCTCTTTTCCACTTACGCTACGATATCAGTAGACAAGGCACCCTTCCTCAGCATCTATGGCCCCTCTCTGTATGTGTTCATTCAGAGAAATCTCTTCCTTCTACCCCTGAGACACATCACAAGTATGAGGGGCCTGACAGAGAGCCTGGAGATGAAACTGGGGAGGCTTCTGGCTGGACCGCTTCCCGGTGGGTAGACAATAGCAGGTAGTCTCTCTGGAAGGTCTTAGCTTCTCTTGATTGACATGGGCAATACAATAGGGGTGGACCCTGGCCAGGTGGAGCTTGTGGACAGATGCAACCTCTCCGGCGACGAATAATTCCACTGCTGCTTTGTTTGGTGAAAACCTCGCCCGCCAACTCGGATGAGCAGAGAACATTGACCCACACCTGCCAGGGGCCTTTCCTGGGACTAAAGATCCCAACATGGTCTCAACGTCGTCACCCTTTCAGCACACACCTTTCCTACACACATACTCATGCCTTTCTCCGTCAGTGCCTTATCCTACTAGGAAACAAAGCATGCCGCTGAAAAAGGCCGACGCTAGGGAAATTGAAGAGATGATGCCATTTTCCAAGTTTTTGCTGTCTACATGTCCCTGCCTCCGGTGCAACGCTGTGTATGTGGACGGGCTCCGATGGCAAGGCCGAAATCCTGGCAGTCTGGCCCTGCAGTCCAATGGTTTATGGACGTGGGGACACGGATGACCTGTTTGCCACATATAGGAGAAATCCTTGGGCCTTTCACTGGCTTGCAGTTAAGCTCCACGATGTCCACTCCTGGCCCTGGCCTTTGGCTGGTGCCGCATTGAACGTGTGCTCCGGAGGCATGTTTCTCCGCCCATCACTATCCTTCTGCCACCAGGGGATATGTGAGTGTGGGAGTTACCATCTGTCACTGGCAGCAGTGTCACAACTCACAAGACTTCCAAGTACCCGCAGACCTAGGCTGCCTTCTGCCCCAGGCAAGGTCCCGAATCCTTTATCCCAGATGCTGACACCTGGCCACTGGCGGACATTCATTTTGATCAACACAGAGGTCTGAGTGAGGGTCAGCAGGCCAGGTAGGTGAAGTGAAGGCCAGGTGGGCGGAACTCAGGCTTCTTTGCCATCACCATGGAGACAGTACCTCCACAGGAAGAGTGGGCGGAGCTTATGATGGGCCTGGTGACAAGACTCAGACAATGGCAGAGATCCAGCCCAACAGGCAGATGACACAGGGCCCTCCATTGTGACCTAGGACACCTAGTGGCCACAGGATTTGAGCACACCCTGGGAAAGGCTACGTAGGCACAAGGGAGCCCCTGGTGCGGACTGCTTCAGGGCATTGGCAGAGCACGGCCAGGTACCTCTTTCCCACTTTCCTGAGGATATCAGTAGGCAAGACATCCCCACTCACCATCTCTTGCCTGTCTCTCTGGATGTGTTCGTTCTCTGAAATCTCTTCCTTCTCCCCCTTGTCACTTCACACCTTGGAGTGCCTGACAGAGTGCCTAGAGACGAAAGAGCAAAGGGGGAAGGCCTCTGGCTCTACTGGTTGCCCATGGGCGGAGAAGATTTGCTAGTCTATCTGGAAGGTCTAGAGAGTAGTCATTGATTGGGGAGCTACATCAAGGCGGACCTGGCCAGGTGAAGCTCGCTGACAAGTGGCAGCCTCTCCGGAGACTACTAATTCCGCTGATAACATTCTATGCAAATACCCGGGTGAGTGCCATGGGCAGAAAACATTGACACATACCTGTCAGAGGCCTATTCTGGGTCTGAAGAGTCCACCCTGGTCTCCAGCAACTCATCATCTCAGCACACACTTTGCCTGCACGCATGGAAATTGCCTCTCTCCACGAATGCCTTCACCTGCTAGGAAACACACGAAGTCACTCAGCCAAAGGAGAGCACAGGCAAAGTCAACTGAAGCCCGTATTGTCAAGATTTTGCTTCTGTTGGGGCACAGCCCCCGGTGGCACAGTGCATGCGCGTCACTTCTCCAAAGACAAGGCCGAAATCCGGGCAACCAGGGCCCCAGCAGTCCAGAGTCTGCAGAAGGCGGCACATGGATCGCTTCTTTGCCACATACAGGAGGGAGGCCTGTGCCCTAGACTGGCTCCGCTAGAGCTCCACGACCTCAGCTATTTTCCCTGACCTTTGGCCCGTGCCCTCATGATTGTGTGATCTCTAGTTACACTTCACCTCTGACCACTCTGAGTCGGCCACCTGTGGATACCTGAGTATGGAAATTAACATCTATCACTCGCTGCAGTGTCACAGGTCGGTCACTAGGTGTCTAGGCTCAGACTGACCTTGGCTGTCTTCTGCCCAGGCAAGGAGCCTAAGCCTTCAAAGGAAATGAGGACACGTGGTCACTGGCCGACATCCTTTAACCAACACTGAGTCCCTGGTCAGCATCCTGGAGTCCTGGCAAGAAGAGCCAGGCACCTCCAGGAGCATCTGGAGGAGGAGACAGGGGCTGAAGAGGCTACCACACCTACTGGTGCTGCTACACATGTCGGAGACCTGGCTGCAGAGGGTGCAGGCATGGCCTCAAGGTCAAAGGAGAAAGCACCTGAAGACGTGCTAGGACTCTTAGACTGAGAGAAGCAGGATGTCTGGACTGCAAAATATGCACCCTTCAGGGAAGAAGTTCATTCAAGCTTCTTAAACCCACCTCACCAGGAAAATCCATCCTCTTTTAGCCTTGTGCCCCTTCCACGCCCCTTCTAGTACAAAGAGAGATGCAGCCCTACGGCACCAGGGTGGAAGAAGCCCCAGGATAGCTGTCTGAAGACATGAGGTCCACTCAAAAGCTTCCCCCGCCAAGGACAGAAGAGGACAAGACTCATCTGCAGATGAGGTCTCAGGGCCCTGAGAATGAGCATAATGTTTGTAAGGAAAGAGAAATAGGATTTCAGTGGGACATGGAAGTCTGACAAAGAGCCTCTGCAAAGATAGCTCTAAGGGAGGTGTGATTGTGAAGGTTGGCTGGTCACTGAGTTCTTTGTAGTACAAGATACTAGACAGAAGCCAGACTCTGGGGGGAACCTGCCTGCCGGTGAGCAGTGGGCATAAAACCCTAAACCAATGAGAATCGAATCCCTTCCCAGCAGCTTCTGCACAGATCAGTGATGTTTGCTTGCTCTTTCTCTTTTCTGTGGTCTAACCTGATCTGTTCTGAGATCAGAGAGTTGGAATAGAAAAGCCTGACTGAGATGAAACGAGCAAAGAGAAGACAAGGCCTCCTAAATCTGGTGAAGACAGAACACAGATAACCAAAGATGAGGATGGGAAGAAAGAGATTGAGTTCCAAGTCCCATCCACAGTATCCCAGGGCCTGGGAATCCCTGGAAGTGCCAGAGGTGTGTACTCCCTGGGAGATGTGACCCCAAGTGCCAGAGGAATCCCTATGGAGCAAGGAAGGGAGGGCAGGGCCTCTAGGATGGGCACTTCCATACAGGCTGCCCATGTGAATTTCTCAGAGTGACCGTGACAGATCCTGAGAGGGACAGTTTGAGGCAAAGGAAAGTAAGTTTTCTGAAGAGGGGTGAATTCCACAGTCTCCTGATAATGAAACAGAAATCCCGTCCTGCTCAGAGGTACTGAGTAGGAGGGATTGTGAATTCCCATCCTGCACAGAGGTTGGCTGGGAAGTTCGACTGTCTAAAGACAATGTGGCCAAAGTCTTCTTTATCTTTCAAAGATATATCTTTAACTTCCTGCAAATTCAATCCTGAAAAAAAGCCTAGAATATACAAGTGTGGGTTTTTCAGGAGAGCAACAAGGTTAGAAGGTGATAGTGGCATATCAGAGAAGGAGAACAATAGTCTAAGGGTCCCTGTGTTACTTAATGAATCACACATGGTGTCCAGCATTCTTCCTTACCTGTAGACATGCAAATTCAGTAGATGTTTTAGCAATAACTGAATTAATCCTCACAGAATTCTTTTTGGCCATTTCGAGGCATAGAGACCAGAAGAAGTCATTAGCAAATTCAGTAGATGTTTTAGCAATAACTGAATTAATCCTCACAGAATTCTTTTTGGCCATTTCGAGGCATAGAGACCAGAAGAAGTCATTAGTTACAAGAGCAAGCAATAATTCGCTGGTCTGAATTTTGTTCAATTTCTGTGTTTGCCCTTCATAGATGGATAAAAGTCTCTGAATCTGGCATTGAAGACAGTATTTTCTCTATTGTTATGGATTGAATAGTGTCCCCCAAAATGTGTGTCAACCTGGCCAGGCCATGATTCCCAGTATTGTGTGGTTGTCCTGCATTTTGTGATCTGATGTGATTACTTATGTGTTGTAAATTCTAACCTCTGTAATGTTAATGAGGTGGGATTAGAGGCAGTTAGGTTAATGAGGGAGGACACAATCTACAGGATAAGGGTGAGTCTTGAGTCAGTCTCTTTTGAGATACAAAGAGAAAAGTGAGCAGAAATGAGAGGGACCTCATACCACCAAGGAAGAAGTGCATGGAGTGGAGCATGTCCTTTTGACCCAGCGTCCAGGTGCTGAGAATTTCCTAGGCCAGGGGAAGATGGATGACAAGGACTTTCCCCCAGAGCCACAAAGAGAGAAAGCTTTCTCCTAGAGCTGGTGCCCTGACTTCAAACTTGTTGCTTCTTAAACTGTGAGAGAATAAGTTTCTGTTTGTTAAAGGCATCCACTTGTGGAATCTCTGCTATAGCCACACTAGATAACGAAAAAACACATATATAAAATAGTCAAAAAAAAAAAAGTTTCAAATACACACACATACACGTATGATGTTATTAAACTTTAAAAAGTTTTACATTCTTATAACACATTTAACAATGGAGATTTGTATACAGAAGTTATAATAAGAGCCATCCCCACATAAGTATATTGTACCTGCTCCCCCAAAGTGTCCAGTGTCCAAAGATACATATGTACCCTTTTACACACTTCTTTTTGCCGGGACACATGTAAGTACATTCATTTGTTTGTTTTTATGGAAATTAGGTCACACTCTACCCATGTTTTTCTCTGAATCACTCTTCACTTGACAATTTCTCATGGTTCCTCTAAATCAGCAGACATGGAAGAAGCACTCTTTTTGGTTCTTCCTATTTTTAACTCCCACCACTCTTCTGTCAGTTTGTTGTAGTGTGGTGGCTTGCATGTTGCTGTGATGTTAGAAGCTATGCCACCGGTATTTGAAATACCACCAGGTTCACCCATGGTAGACTGGTTTGAGTGGAGCTCTGGATTTAGACAGACTAGGAAAAAGGACCTAGTGACCTATTTCTAAAAACAACTGGCCAGTGAAATCTTACAAATAGTACTGGAACACTGTCTGATTGAATGACAGAGGATAACCCCTTAGGTTGGAAGGCACTCAAAATACAAGTGGGGAAGAGCTACCTTCTCAAAGTAGATCCCACTTTAATGACGTTTCCTGATGGGGCACAACTCATAATGAGAAGAAACTGATGCAAATATCCTTTAATAATCAGAACGTGGAATGAAGGAAGTATGAATCTAGGGAAATTGGAAGTCATCAAAAATGAAATGGAATGCATAAAGGTCAGTAATCCAAGGCATTAGTGAGCTGAAATAGCTTGGTTTTGGACATTTTAAACTAGACAATGATATGTTCTACTATGCCAGGATTGAGATACTGAAGAGAACGGCATCATATTCATCGATAAAAAGAACATTTCAAGATCTTTTCTGAAGTAGAACACTACGAACAATAGGATAATATTCACAGGCCTACCAGGAAGACCAGTTAATAAGACTATTATTCAAATTTACACACAAATTATGAATGTGAAAGATGAAGAAGTTGAAGGTTTTTACCAAGTTCCGCAGTTTGAAACTGATCAAACGTGATGCATTCATCAATCAAGATGTACTGATAATTACGTAATTAGAATGCGAAGTTGAAAACAAAGCAGACAAATCAGCAGTTGGAAAATAAGGTATTGATGATAGAAATGACAATGAAGCTTACATGATAGAATTTGGCAAGACCAATGACTTATTCATTGCACATACCTTTCGTCAGGAACATAAATGGTGACTATACTCGTGAACCATTCCAGGCAGAATAGATAGGAATCAAATTTGTGGAAGGTGATGATGGAGAAGGTCAATACCATGAGTCAGAATCAGGCCAGGGGCTGACTTCAGAACAGATGATCAGTTGCTCATATTCACGTTCAAGTAGAAGCTGAAGAAAATTAAAACAAGTCCATGAGTCAAAGTATGCCCTTGAGTATATCAAACCTGAATTTAGAGACCATCTCAAGAATAGATTTGATGCACTGCACACTAATGATCGAAGACAGATTAGTTGTGGGATGATAGCAAGGACATCATATATGAAAAAAACAAAAAGTCATTAGAAAGACAGGAAAGAAAGCAAACACCAAAGAGGATGTCACAAGAGACTCTGAATCTTGCTCTTGAATGTACAGTAGCTAAAGAGAATGGAAGAAAAAATAAAGTAAAAGAGCTCAACAGAATACCTGAAAGGGAAGCTGGAGAAGACAAAGTATGATAATAATAATGTGAACAGATCTGGAGTTAGAAAACCAAAAGGGAAGAAAACACCTGGCATTTCTCAAACTGAAAGAACTGAAGGAAATATTCAAGCCTCTAGGTGCAATACTGAAGGAAGGATTCTATGGGCAAAATATCGAACAACACAGGAAACATCAAAAGAAGACGGAAGGAATACAAAGACTCAATACACCAAAAAGAATTGGTCGACGTTCAACCATTTCAGGAGGTAGCATTGGATCAAGAGCTGATGGTACTGAAGGAAGAACTCCAAGCTGCACTGAAGGCATTGGCAAAAAACACGGCTCCAGGAACTGATGGAGTACCAAATGAGATGTTTCAACACAGGGACGCAGTGCTGGAGGCGCTCACTTGACTATTCCAATATATTTGGAAGACAGCTACCTGACCAAATGACTGAAAGAGATCTATATGTGTACCTGTTTCAAAGAGAGGTGGTCCAACGCAATGCGGAAATTATCGAGCAATGTCATTAACATCCCACGCAAGAAAAATTTTGCTGAATATAATTTAAAAACAGTTGCAGCAGTACACAGACAGGCAACTACCAAAAATTCAAGCTGGATTCAGAGGAAGACATGGAACGTGCGATATCATTTCTGATGTCTGATGGATCTTGGCTGAAAGTAGAGAATATCAGTAAGATGTTTACCTATTTTTGTTTCCTATACAAGCACACTCAACTGTGTGGCTCATGACAAATTATGGATAGCTTAGCAAAGAATGGGAATTCCAGAACACTTAACTGTATTCATGCGGAATATCTACGTAGACCAAGAGGCAGTCATTTGAGTAGGGCAAGGGGATACCGTGTGGTTTAAAATCAGAAAGTTATGTGTCATGGTGGTATCCTTTCACCATACTTACTCAATCTGTATGCTGAGCAAACATTCTGAGAAGCTGGTCTCGAAGAACAAGAACATGGCATTAGTTTTGGAGAAAGATTCACTAACAACCTATGATATGCAGCTGATACGACCTTGCTTGCTGAAAGTAAAGAGGACTTGAAGCAGTTACTGATGAAGAGCAACCACTACACCCTTCAGTATGGATTACACCTCAACATAAAGAAAACAAAAATTCTCACAACTGGACCAGTAAGCAACACCATGATAAACAGAGAAAATACTGAAGTCATCAAGCATTTCATTTAACTTGAATCCATAATCAATGCCCACAGAAGCAGCAGTCAAGAATTCAAACAATGTATTGCATTGGGCAAATCTGTTGCAAAAGACCTCCTTGAAGTGTTGAGAAAGAAAGATGTCACTTTGAGGACTAAGGTGTGCCTGAGCAAAGCCATGATATTTTCTATCACCTCACATGCTTGAGCAAGTTAGACAATGAATACGGAAAACCGAAGAACTGATTCATTTAAAATACGGTGTTGGCAAAGAATACTGAATATACCATGGACTGCCAGAAGAATAAACAAAACCATCTTGGAAGAAGTACACCAAGAATGCACCTTAGAAGCAAGGATGGCGAGACTTCGTCTCACGTGCCTTGGACATATTTTCAGGAGGGACCTGTCCCAGGAGAGGCTCATCATGCTTGGAAAAGCTGAGGGTCAGAAAAAAAGAGGAAGGTGCTCAACAACATGAACTGACACAATGGCTGCAAGAATGGGCTCAAACATAGCAATGATTGTGAGGATGGTTCAGGATCAGGTGGTGTTTCATTCTGTTTTACACAGGATCGATGGCATCTAACAGCCACAACTAACATATGTATGCATATATATATGTATGTGTGTATGTGTGTGTGTGTATATATATATATATACCCATTGCCATCGAGTCGGTTCCAACTCATAGTGACCCTACAGGACAAAGTAGAACTGCCCCACAGAGTTCCCAAGGAGCGCCTGGTGGATTCAAACTGCTAACCTTTTGGTTAGCAGCTATAGCTATTAACCATTATGCGACTAGGTTTTCCATATATATATATTCTCTTCACTAGTTTTGCATCTCTAGAGATCCCAGTTAAGACATTTGGTACCTACTGTGGTTCTAGAGGAACCAAATCTTAAGGATGAGTTTTCTGAATTGATTCTCAAGTCTGGCTAGTCTTAAAGGCACTGATGACTGTCTCCAGTAGTAAACAGGCTATTGCTAATCCATGGTGGGAGGTGACAATAGAAATACGCAAAATACTACTACCACTGGATCAAATATTTGTGAGAGACAAGGCTCTGCCTGATTACATATTTGATACTTTTCTATAATTTTGTCAGAATAAGAATAATAAGGAAGCTGCTTGGTTAGTCCTGCTTTTGCTAGTCACACTGGTGAATGAAAGAAATGGGCTCAAAGCTAAAGCACCACATACAAGATCTGAAAGCTGCCACTTGTGCCCAGAAAGAAAACCATATTTCTTATAGTAACAAGGCTAATGCTGCCAAAAATAAACTCAGATTCTTATCATAAGAGTGACTGAATTAAAGCGCCAGTTGAATATCCAGCCTCAAATGGTGTCTGAAGTTAGAGTGAGGGCACTGATTGGGAAGAAATGGGATCCTGAAACTTGGGATGAGGACATATGGGCAGACAGTCAGGAAGCGGGGGACAATGAACCTCCAATTTCTGTTGAATCGCTCTTCCTAACAGAACCAGACCTCTTACTCCCATCTGAAGAGATTCTCTAACTTTGCCTGCTAAGGCACCCTTCCCAGTAAAACAATTATCCCTTCCACCTCCATCTAATGAGATTACCCTCAGCTGTGCCTGAAGTGTCTTGTTTGAGTTATCTCCTAGGGTGGTATCTGGGGCATTGCCTGGGGCATCACCTTAGGCAGATGTCTTATAAGACACGGCTGAACATCCCACTGCCACTGCCCATTTTTGCTTCTAGACCTATACCTAGACTTCAGTCCCAACAAGCCCCAAAAGGTGAACTATGAAGTGTGACCCAGGAGACGGTATGCTAAACTCCAAAAGAACTGCTTGATTTTTCTAATATATACATACATACAGAAACCTGGTGAATATGTCTGGGAATGGCTATTATGGGTGTGGGATAATGGTGCAAGCAACATAAAGGTGGATTAGTCTGAGTTTATTGATATTGATATAGACCCAGGAAGCATAGATTCTTCATTCAGTGTTTCAGCTTGAGAGGTTAGAAAAGGATCTCATAGTTTATTTGGTTGGTTTACTGAAGCATGGATTAAGTGGTGGCCTACAATAAATCAAGTGGAAATGGCAGATCTGCCATTGTATACTGTAGGAGAAGGTAACCAAAGGCTGAGGGAAACTGGCAGGTTAGAATGGATTTATTAGGCTGGACCCACAGACCCACACACAGAGTGCCCAGAGGGCTTTCTTTGTACCATAGCGGTGAGGTACAAATTTGTGCAGCAAGCCCCAGCATTATTGAAGACTTCTGTGGTTGCTATTTTATGTAAGTAAGAGTCCACAGTGAGAACTGCCCTAACTGAATTAAGACACATAACTACAATGCAGTTGACTGGACCCCGTGGTGGTAGCAGCCAAGTGGTGGCACTCAATCAACAAAGACAAGGTGGGTGTGGTTACCATAACAGACAGTAGAGTCAAAGCAGTAATCAGAATAGTCTGCTCACATGGATTTATGGCAATGGCTACTTAGTCATAGTGGCCCTGGGAGTGAAAGAGCTGGGAAATGTACATCTCCTGGTACCTAGTGTCTTAGATATCTAGTGCTCCTGTAACAGAAATACCACAAACGGATGACTTTAACAAAGAAAATTATTCCCTCACAGTCCAGGAGGCTCTATAAGTCCAAATTCAGGGTGCCAATTCCAGGGGAAGACTTTCTCTCTGTCACTCCTAGGGGAAGGTCTTTGTCACCAATCTTCCCCTGGACAAGAAGGTTCTGAGCACAGGGATCCTAGGTCCAAAGGATGCACTGCTCCTGACACTTCTTTCTTGGTGGTACTGAGGTCCCCCTGTCTCTCTGCTCTTTTCTCTTTTATATCTCAAAAGAGACTGACTTAAAACACAACTTAATCTTGTAGATTGAGCCCTGCCTCCTTAACATAACTGCTTCAAATCTTCGCTCATTAGCATCATAGAGGTAGGATTTACAATACATTGGAAAATCACACCAGCTGACAAAATGGTGGATAATCGCACAATACTGGGAAGCATGGCCTAGTCAAGCTGATATATACATTTTGGGAAGACAGAGTTTAATCCGTAACACCTAGTATGCAGCTATCGACCTGTTAATGCCTTTTTCTCCATACCTGTTTGGAAGTATCACCAGAAACAGTGTGCCTTCTCTCTGACCTAAGTATATAAGGACCAAATAATATAGAGGAATCTCTGTTACATTTTCTCCATCTTACCATTATTTGGCCTCATAGGCAGACCCAGTCACTTAATTGCACAGCAGAATGAAGAGATTAAAGCCCCAACATTCTTGCCAGTGGACCAGGAAGGTAGCTGCTCAGACATCAGAGAGCCTCAGAGAGACAGAGACCAGGTGGCTCAAGAGAGGGATACCATAAAGTTGTTTTTCATACCCCTCCCCACTCCCACAGTTGCATATGCTTTGCTCTGACCCTAAGAAGTAGATCAATCCTTTGAGAACTGCATTATGGGTTAGAACACCAACAAGGTCCCAGACTGAGTGACACTCCCATAGATTACATCCAAATATCATCGCAAAGTCTTCAAAATCTGAACTGACATCTGAGCCACAGCACACAGAAGTTGGGAAAGAACCTGCAGCCTGAACATAACTGGGTCAAGTGATTGCTAAAACAAACAACATCGACATTTTCTGTAAGATTGAAGTAAGACATAGTCTTGGAATCGTAGACAAAAACTTTAAAAAGCTACTTTAACCACGCTCAAAGAAGTAACGGGCACACCTTAGAAAAATAGAAAAATACATAGAAACCATTCACGAATGAAAATTTTAGACAGGAAAAATAGAGATAAAAAATTCACTTGATCAGCAGAATGCTGTTGACAGACAAAAGGATCAATGAGATGAAAATAGTTCAATTGAAAATATCCAATGTGAAAACAGAGGACAAATATTGAAAAAAAAATGAACAGAGCCTCAAAAAAATCCAAAAATATCTAACATTTATTTACTGGAATTCCATACGGTGTAGAGAAAATATGTGGTGTAGAAAAAAGTATCTGAAGAAATACTGGCTCAACACTTTCCCAATTTGTTGAAAGACGTAAACTTACAGATTCAAGAAGCTATGCAAACTCCAACAAGTTAAACTCACATAATTTTACGCCCAAATGCCTCACTGTCAATTGTGGAATAACAAGGACCAAGAAAATATCTTCAAAGAAGCTAGAGAGAAAACAACTCATCTCACACAGGAGAAACAATTGGAATGACTCTGTATTCATCATCAGAAGCCATGGAGGCCAAAAGGCTGTGAAAACAACATTTTTTCAACACTGAAAGAAAAGAAACATTAACCCAGTGTTCTATAGGCTGTTATTTCCTTCATGAGTAAAGGAAAAATATTGACATTCTCAGGTGAAGGATGCTTAAGAGAATTCATCGCCACCAGACTTGTTCTAAATGAAACACTAAGGAAGTTCTTCAGGTGGTAGACTTGGAATTTCAGGAATTATGGAAAGCAACAAAGTCGAAAGTACCTTCTGAAGTTTGCCGTTCAGCCAAAGATTAGACAGGTCTATAAAACAAACAATAACACACGTGAAGAAAGTGTTTCTTAGTTCAATCGCGTGTATGAGACCAAAAGTGCAAAACCTGCCCAAAAGCACAGAAAAGAGGGCAGGACGGAACAGGAATCATGGCGGATGGAAACGGGGAACTGGAGCATAGAAGAGAATACTGACACATCATGAATATTGCCACCAATGTCACAAAACAATTGTGTATAAATGGCTGAGCAAGAAAGTAATTTGCTCTGTAAAGTTTCAAATAAAGCACAATAAAAAATTTTTAAAAAGTGGTAGGTATCTGGGTAAACATATTATGCCAACCCTGATGTCACTGCACAACATGGCGCAGGACTCCCCTCTTTGGAAAGACTTTCTAGCCTATTGGAAACACTTTGGAATATACTCTTGGTGGCAAATTAGTATTAGAGAATGGGATTATTTTGAAAATATGAGATGTCTGTACTCATGTCTGGTGAATAAACTGGATAATAACATTTTCAGAGCGAAATGAGATGTTCTAACAGAAAAATAGGCCTGAATTCCCACGTGGGCCATGAGCCTAATCTGAAGGCCTTTCCCAGAGAGGCATTTCAGGCACTTCTAGAGCAGCAGGAGCGCTGGGGAATGCATGTATCAACCTCCCCCAGGGCCTTCTCTGAGGAGTAAGTACCTGCTTTAGTACTAAGCTTAGGGGTTCATAAATAGTCATTCTGCATAAGGTCTTCAGGTTCAAGTCTGTAATCCAGCTGGGATTCTGTGTGTGCTGCATCTCTGCATCAAAAGAACATGCTTCTAGAAGCAGAATGCCAGGAGAGAGGCGGTTGGGCAGTTGGGGTTGGGGGGTGCTGCGCAGACAGGGGTGCCCAAGGGAGGCACAATATAGTCATTCTGCAGCAGGTCTAGTCATTCTGCATAAGAATTAGAATGCTTCTGTCAATGCATAATAGTTTACATACAGGACATAAACAAAGTGACTGAAGGACAAAGTCGAATAGTAAACCAAGCCACTCCCTGTCAATCCTTACCTGAGAGGGTCTTCATCAGGACTTCCGAGGATGGAGAAGGACACAGTAAACGCTGATTTATTTTACCTCTTCCTTCCTCAAGAAACAGGAACTGGTGTTAAGATGTCAGGTGTCAAGCCCCAAACTCCTCTTCTGGTCTGTATTTAAGCTGTATAATAAAACTGGGATCAGGCAATCAGCCGTGAGCAGACAGACCCAGAGTATTCCCAGTGCCCCACATCTTTGAGCTCCAGTGAGATCCTGTTCTTAGTCACTAGATTAGCAGAGGAGCTGAAAGACTGAAATTCCGTGTTTTAAGGCAACTTGGGCTTCAAACAGTCACTTATTGCTAAAGTCGTATTTCTCTGTGTTAATTTATGATCCTTAACTCAAATCCGGAGTTTGGAGCTCATTTTGATAACTCCTCATTAGTCTGCATAGACTAGATTCTGCTCACAGTCAGTGATGACAATGGAGGAAACAAAGTCCCTAGCCCAGAGGAGGGACTGCTCCCCATATTTGGGGAAATGCCCCTGGGAAGCATCGGCGAGGTGCACTTTGGCCTCTGTGGCTTTGCCTTCTGCTCCTGGAATTGCACCCTGGGGGCCTCCATATGCAGACCCAGAGTCCGTGGGTGACCACAACTCCCCCGTTTTGGGTCATCGTCCGGACACACGTTGCGATATGCTTCCTGCCCTCCTTTCCAGCATAAGCGCTGCGATCACAAGTGGCAGAACCAGTTCTCAGGTCCAGACCCTAGACCTTGCCCTCCTCGGCCTTAGGCTTCCCCTAGTCCTGGTGGAACCTGCAAGCCTGGCAGATGCGAGGTTAGCACCCAGCTGGGTGGGCTTGGGCCTGTCTCAAAAGGCTCATGGCGAACGCAGGTTCCTCCTCCTTGGAGCCTGTGGGCTTGCGGTGGGCAGCCTGGCATCTCCTGCCTCCCTCGGGCGCCCTCTCTGAGCAGCAGCTCCCCTCCCCCTACCCCACCAACCGCCCAGCAGTCGCACTGCCTGCTTTCTGCTTCTAGAAGCGCGTTCTTTTGATGCACACATGCAGCACACACAGAAGCTCAGTTGGATTACAGACTTGAACCTGAAACGCACAACTTTAAAACTACTAGACTGGGGGGGGGGGTATTGGCAGTGAAAAAAGGAAAAAAAAAATAAGAAAGAGAACAATTACAAAAAAAGTATTAGAAGACTGTATCCTCACGTTATGGACTCAAGAAGGTTGCGGATAAACAACTGCGTAGATAGCATACTGTTGTCTCTTTGCAAATAAGTCTTAAATGAGGGAATTTGGTACCGGGAAGAGTTGCAGAGCCTGACTTTGGGGAAATCTGGGATTGATGAATTGCCTTGCATGAGGCTACAAGCCCTGATAATCAATATTTGAAGATGAGATTCGAGCAACCTAGAACATGCATCAGAATTTTTTCTAAGTAAATTAGCACCAGAAGATGCCTTTAACCACTAAATAAAATGGGTCAGTAGTTCAAGATCTCCCTACAAAGAAAACGGCAGACCTAGATCGTTTCCAGTCAGGTTCCAGCAAACATGCAAGAAACAGTCATTTTAATCTTGTACATAGTCAACAGAGATTAGAAAACCATGAGATACTCCCGTAACTTGATCCTTAAGCCTAGTTTAAAAATGATAACAAATTTTAGAGAAGGATGGTAGAAGAAGAGTTAGAGGACAAGCACACTCAGTAACTGAGATGCAAAACCCTACGTAAGATGCCAGCAAAGGAAATCCAGCAAAGGGTAAACCACGTAACATGCCATGATCAAGGCGGTTTATTGTAGGCATACAAATTTGAGTGAACGTTAAAGATTTAGTAATTTCACTCACCACATGCATAGGTGAAAGAAGAGAAGACATATGCTCACCTCAAGAGATGGGGGCAAAGCAGGTTGATAAAATCCAATCACACGGAGAGATAAGGACTAGGAGCAAATATGGAACAGAAAAGGAGTTCCCGAACGTGGAAAACTACAACTAGCATGATAGTTCATGGTGACGTGTGGGACATTCTCTTTAAAATTAATAAACAATAAAATAAGGGTGCTTCTATCATTACTTTTATTAAACATTGAACACCGGAAGTGTAAGCTAGTACAAAAAGAGAAAAAGTATAACTGCTATTCATAGATTATAGGACTGTCTCCATTGAAAACTGTAGAAAATACTGGAATTAATAGTAATCATAAATAAAAAATAAATTGAAATTTCAGTGCATCAGCATCAAGCTGACTCTGTCATAGCTCTTAGGTGAAAGCAAAGGACACTGATAGGGAAAGAGCAGGTTCGGGTGGTCTAGACCAAGGAGGGAAGAAAATTATTCTGCACTGGGCTGAACTTATAAGAACGGGTATGTGTCTTAGTTACCTAGTCCCTCCATAACAAAAAATAACACAACTGGATGGCTTTAAAGAACAGAAATTTATTTTCTCACAGTTTAGCAGGTAGTCGTTCGAATTCAGGGCATGGCTGTAGTGGGAGGTCCTTCCTTGTCTACCTCAGCTTCTAGTAGATGCCAGCAATCATTTGTGTTCCTGGCCTTCTAGAAGCATCTGTCTTCTTTGTCTGTCTTCCTTTTCACCTGTTTCTGTCTGTGTGCATTCTGCTCCTTTTATAACTAAGAAGAGTTAGGCTTAGGACCCACCCTACATTGGTATGACCTCATTCACATAATAAAAGCAGGCCCCCTCTTTCCTAACAAGGTCAGATTTACAGGTACAGGGGTTAGGATTTCCACATACATTTTGGAGGGACACAATTCAATCCCTAACAGTCGACTTACCAGATATTCTGGATTGAGAGTACTCGCATGAACAGCTGAGAGTGGTTCCAATTCTTTGCTACATTCGTTGGCTGAAACTTGTCTCAATGGTCACCCAAAGGAATGCTGGAGCAATTTATTGTGTAGGACCTGGCCAACCATTCCTAATCACATCCATTGTGTGGAAAAACACACAATCCCATCACCAAAGCCTTGAGAAATTCATGGATAAGAAAAGAATGGTGGTTGGAACCAAGAATTGTTTCATAGCCTAGATAACATGGTGTAGGTGTTAGATATTCACATGGAGATGTCAGGTAATAAAACTTCACCCCACATGGGGATGTCAAGGATAATACCAACGGCTAATGTTCATTGAGTACCTACACTGGTGTCAGGCACTCCTGTGCTTTTCCTTTCATGTTTGCTTTCATGATGGCCATATGAGGAATGTATCATTATAATGCATAAAGAGGTCAATACAGAGAGTTAGGCTCACATTTGAATATATGAGTCTGGACCCAGGAGGAGTTTGAATGGATGGAGGTATAAACCTCACGTCCTTAGCTACAAATAGATAGCAGTAAACTCACTGAGGCATCCTAGAGGGAGGGTGTCAACAGAGAGAGGAGCAGGCACCAAGCCCAAGGGTACTCGGGTATCTAGAAGCCTGCCAGGTGAACAGCAGCCAACAAGCCTCTCTGAAGTCCAGTGTGGTTCCTGGAGGGTTGTCTGTCCTTGCTCTCAGCTGCATTTCCCCAGTGCTCCTCCCACCTGCACTGGGTTGTCCCCTTCATGAGGACAGGGACAGTGTGTACCTTTCACCACTGTATCTGCATAACATAGACTATTTCTGGCCCATGGAATATACTGACTGAAAGAAAAATAAACAAACGATAAGTACGTAAAATCCTTCGTAGTTGATACCTTGGGATACATTAAGGGGCTTCATGACTAAGAGGGAGAAAAACTGATCAGGGCTGCTTCTGAGACCATCTCTTAGGCGTAAAGAGTGTTAAACAATAATTAAACAAAGAGATTTAATGGCAGAGATGTATGTTAAAAAGATGTAAGTATACGTTGAAGATTACTAGAAACATGCACATTTATTATTGCAACTATAGTCAAATCGTTAAAAAACATATACTACATGCACACAGAATATTATAAAGTAATTTAATGCCCTCATTAAAAAAAAAAAAATTTATCATGAGAAAAGACTAATGATGAATGAAAATATCAGGATATAATATCCGTGTTAATATACATAAATGTGTGCGCTAATACACACATGAAACCAGTTGCCACTGAGTCAGTTCTGATTCATGATGACACCACTGTGCCAGAGTAGAACTGTACTCCATAGGGGTTTCAGTGGCTGAGTTTTCGGAAGTAGGCTGCCAGACCTCTCTTTCACAGCAATTCTGGGTGGACCTGAACTCCAACTTTCTGTCAGCAGCTCAAGATATTAACCATTTGCATCAACCAGAGACTCTAATACGCATACATGCCAATGTAAGTAAGATAACAGACATATCGGAACGTTAATAATTTATTCTATGCATTACGTATGTTTTCTTGTTATTTATTGCATACTTTCCCATTGCTTCCAATTTTTTGAGGAATAGAATGTACTTCTGGAAAAATTCATGAGAGATTTTTAAGTAATGAAATAATTAACAGAAACAGAATGAGTAAATCTGTGGCAAGGCAGCCCATGAACCCAAGATTACAGTAACACTGGTATGAAAAGGAGAATTGTGGAGTCCTGAAGCTCAGTGGTTCCATGCATGCATCAGGAAAGAGGGAAGAGCAAATAAACAAGGAGAAAATACAGTGAGCCAGAGGAGTGGGAGCCCTCTGTTGTGGGCACAGTTTTCTCATGAAACTTTAGATGGACACAATGGGTGGGATTATCCACTTCCATCACACAAACATTTTTATTACCCTTGATTTTAACGGAACTATGTTATAAAAACAAATGATAAAGTATAATAAAAGAATAAATCTCATAGTGGACTACTATCATTTTCCCCAGCCACTGAGGAGGGCAGGAGACACACACAGGAAAGAAGATGGAGCAGTGTGAAGAATCATGCTTAGTGAGGAGGGGAGTGTTTCTGAGACAGGCCTTACCTGCTACCACCTAGGGAAGTAGGCAGCCGTGCAGGACCAACTGGAAGAAATGGCACATTATTTCTGAGACCTACTCCAGCTCATAACAAATTATGGATAACATGGGGAAGAATGAGATTTCCAGGACACTTAATTGTTCTCATGAGAAACCTGTACATAGAAAAAGAGGCAGTCATCTAAACAGAACAAGGAATACTGCATGGTTTAAAGTCAAGAAAGGTGTGCATCTCCATTGTATCCTTTCACCATACCTATTCGACCCGTATGATGAGCAAATAATCCGAGAAGCTGGACTGTCTGAAGAAGAATAAGGCGTCAGGATTGGAGGAAGACTCATTAATAACCTGAGATATGCAGATGATACAATCTCGCTTGTTGAAAGTGAAGAGGCCTTAAAGCATTTACTGAAGAAAATCAAAGACTACAGACCAACAGCCTAACAACAGGACCAATAAGCAACATCATGACAACGGAGAAAATGTTGACATCACTAAGGGCTTCATTTTACTTGGATCCACAATAAACACCCACGGAAGCAGCAGTCAAGAAATCAAACGACACATTGCATTGGGCAAATCTGCTACCAGAGACCTCTTTAAAGTGTTCAAATGCACAGATGTCACCTTGAAAACTAATGTGCGCCTGACTCAAGCCATGGTGTTTTCAGTCACCTCATACGCACACGAAAGGTGGGCAATGAATAAGGAAGACTAAAGAAAAATTGAAGGCACTGAATTACGGTATTTGCAAAGAATATTGAATATACCACGGACTGCCAAAAGAATGAACAAATCTGTCTTGAAAGAAGTACAGCCAGAATATCCCTTAGAAGCAAGAATGGCGAGGCTTCATCTCACATATTTTGGACATGTTGTCAGGAGAGATCGGTCCCTGGAGAAGAAAGTCATACTTGGTAACAAGTGGCCACAACAACCAGCTCAAACATAACAACGACTGTGAAGGCGACAATAGGTAGTTTAACATACATTTTGACCCATACGAATTAAAATTTAAACAATTATTTCAAGCCCTTTTGTAGCGGTTTCAGAATATACAATTAAAATAAATGTAAACAATTAATAGAAAAAATCTCTGAAAATAAAATTTAATTTTTTTAAGTCACTGCTCCATAGCCCAAATCTAAATGGCTTGATATAAAGCACTGGTATTTGTGATTCACAAAAAGCAGGTGCCAATTCCTGAACAAGAACTGAAGTGACAGGAGAAACTCCCCATGCTGTTAGAGCCCTGAGTATGGGCCCTAATCCAATAATCTGTCCTCATTAATTCCTTTTCATTTCATCTCTGTGAAAGGGGAGGGAGAAGGTGAGAGAGCGTTACATGTGCCTATTCTGTTCTTTAGCATCTAGTTCACTGCCAGGAACAACTATTCATAAGAGTCTACAAAACATTAAAGTACAAATAAGGAGGAAAACCTCCTAGTATATATATGTATTAGGTGGCACAAAGAGTTAAGTGCTCAGCTACTAACTGAAAGGTTGGCAGTTTAAATCCACTCAGTTGCCTTGGAAGAAAGGCCTGGCAATCTAACTCCAAATGGTCACAGCTATTGAAAACCGTATGGAGGGCAGTCCTACTCTGAAAACTCACGGGGTCGTCAGGAGTGAAAATCTCAACGACAACTGGATTGGTAATCTATATATGGCATAAATGTTCGGAAAATTAGTTTCTGAACATATACACGGCATACAGAATACACTGCACATTAGTATTATGTGCCAAAACCCACTGTCATCAAGTCGATTCTAACTCATAGTGACCCCAAAGGACAGAGTAAAACTGCCCCATAGGGTTTTCACTGAAGCAGACTGCCACATCTGTCTCCTGCAGAGAGGCTGGTGGGTTCGAACCACTGACCTTTCAGTTAGCAGCCAAGTTCTTTAGCCACACAGCCACTAGGGCTCACTGCTGTCATGTACAGTGATTACATAAGCAAATTCTGAAACAAACTGCCTGGGTTTAAATCCTAACTCAATCTATCAGCTGGGTGATCTGGGCACGTTACTTTACCTCTCACTGCTTCAGTTTCCCATTTCTAAAATGGGTCTTATTCAAAAGGTTGTTACGCAGGTTAAATAAAACACACAAGGCACTTAGAAAAAGGCCTTACACACAGAAAGAACACAATAAATGTTAGCTTTCATAATTATTAAGGGAATACAAACAGCTTAGTTGAAGAAACTTCCATTGAGAAATAGTTGCGTTCCAAAATTCATGTGTAAAGTCATTTACATCAACTGTTAAAGTTGTATGTTTAGATTCAAGTGATTACTGAGGTGTGTTATGATCTTGAACAGAGTTCAGGGGACTATACAGGCTGACTCTGCATGCCCTTCTCCTGCACATCCATTCCATCTCCCCTGGAGCCCAGACATCCTGTTATCAATTAAACCCCTCCCACGCTGGTGGTGTACTGTTTAAGAGCTACAGCTGCTAACCAAAAGGTCATCAGTTCAAATCCACCAGGCGCTCCTTGGAAAGTCTATGGCACAGTTCTGCTCTGCCCTATTGGGCCGCTATGAGTTGGAATAGACTCAGTGGCAATGGGTTTTTAATGGGTATGAGTTAACTGTTCAGTGCTTAAAGACATACCCAAAGCAACCACGAACACAAAAGTATAGTAAAAAGTTCTTATTTCAGAATAGCAAAACCTTTTTCTAACACAGTGGTGAATTAGGGTGGACTGTGTATCAAGAGGAGGCCTGGTGGCATAGTGGTTAAGAGCTCAGCTGCTAACCAAAAGGTCAGCAGTTCGAATGCACCAACTAGTCCTTGGAAACTCTATGAGGTAGTTCTACTCTATGCTATAGGGTCTCTATGAGTTAATATCAACTAGGGTCTGTACGGGTTGGAATCAACTTGATGGTGACAAGTTTGATTTGGTTTGGATTAAATTATGACCCTAAAAAACGTGTGTTTCAACTTGGTTAGGCCATGATTCCCACTATTGCCTAGTTGTCCTTCATTTTGTGATTGTAATTTTACTGTAAGAGGATTAGGGTGGGATTGTAACACCACCCTCACTCAGGTCACCTTTCCCTGAGGTGTGGCCTGCACCACATTATATCTGGCAAGAGGTAAAAGGAAAGGGAAGCAAGCGGAGAGTTGGGGTCCTCAGACTATCAAGAAAGCAGCACCAGGAGCAGAGCGTGTCCTCTGGACCCAGGGTCCCTGCACCTGAGAAGCTCCTTGACCATGGGAAGGCTAAGGACAAGGACCTTCTTCCAGAGCCGAAAGAGAGAGAAAACTTTCCCTTAGAGCTGATGCCTTGGACTATTAGCCTACTTTAATGCGAGGTATTAAATTTCTCTTGGTTAAAGCCATCCACTCATGGTATTTCTGTTACGGCAGCACTAGATGATGAAGACAGTGGGTAAAGGTGGAAGGGGTGGATGAAGGACAAAAAAAGAAAAATGGACAACAAGAGAAATATAAGAATTCAGAGAACTGTGAAAATTTAATTCCTGAATATACTTTCTTTCTCCTCCCTGTAACTGTAAGGACTTTTCTCATATACAGCATATATAAGTAAATCCTTGCAATATTTAAAACACTTAGATTTTTGTAAAACTCATTCTCTGAAAACTCATGGTGGCCCCATTAATTTGTGGCTTAAAAACAACTCAGAACTAAAAAGAAGCATAAATAAATAAATAAAGGCACTGCTGTCATTTGCGGGTGATGTTCTTTTCCTGCTATCCACAACCCACACACTTGGGAGTTAATTTTCCAGGGTCAGTGTTCACAGACCATCCTCTTTCTCTCACCACCACCCCACCACCCTTAATTATTTAGAAAAGGCAGGGCCAGTCAGTGCTCCAAACATCAAGATTTCTCTCTAAAATGCCAACTCGCACTTGGGGAGCAGGCTACATTCTCAGCTATCAGCAATTCCACTAGCCCCTGCACATAAGGAACATGTCTCCACTGAACTGTTCGTTGTAATTAAAAAAAAAAAAAAAGTAAAAAACTGTTTCTTAAAACCAGAAAAAAAAAAACAAACAGGCATTTCCCTATTACCCACCCACCCCACTCTCCCACACCCAGTGCTCCCCTCACCACACACACACTCAAATATTTCCTACCAAGGGTGTGTCCCAAGCACGGGGTCTGGCTCCGCTCTTCTTTTACACCCCTTGGAGGCCTCTGGAGAAACCATACCTTTGGTTGGCAATTCCCTGAACCCTGCCTATTCAAGCTGGCACTTATTCAAAAAGGCAGGTGAGTCTTCAAGTCAGGTTTTTAAAAGGAGTTTAAGAGGAGCCAGGTGATATGCCTACTCACCCTCAAGTTTCTCAAAGGTAATAATTTCTTGAGATGTTTACAATGTCTCAACTATGGGTTAATTAAATCCCTTAGGATGGTGGGCATAGGAAAATCCTGCATCTCAATGCCCCCCACTTTGAAAAAAAAGAGGGGGAATCTCCAAAATTACAAATTTGAATTTCTACATACTTGATTGAACTAAGGAGTAAGTTCCTCATGTGTGTTATTCTTGGTTTGAGCCCTAGTGGTGCAGTGGTTAAGAGCTCAGCTGCTAACCAAAAGGTCTGCTGTTTGAATCCAACAGCTGCTCCTTAGAAACCGTATGGGGTAGTTCTACTCCATCCTATAGGGTTGCTAAGAGTCAGAATTCACTGGATGGCAATTGGTTTGTTTGTTTTTCAATTTTTGGCTGAAAGGTAGACTTTGTTATCAATTAATTAAATCAACTGGTAATTTGCTGGATATTTCTCATACAGGAACTTATGATGTCTTCAAATCCAGCCAATCAGGTTTAGGAAGAGAGAAACTTCTCTACCTTAGCCTCCCTGCCACTCCCACACCTTTTTCATTGATTTCCATGCCCTGTTTAAGTAACATCACTCATCATTTCTCACTGTCTAGGTTATCTGAGCCAATTCATGGCAGTCAATTCCACCTGAGCCCTAGGATACCCTCATTTACATACTCTGCCCTGTTCCTTCACCAATGGCTGACCTCACATCTCCCCTTGAATGTCTACTAGGCATCTCAAACTTAATGTGGTTCAAATAAAATTCTTCGTCCAAGTGTCTTACCTACCTCCCAGTCTTCCTTATCTCAGCAAATGTTCTCACTATCCTCTGGATTGTTCAGGACAAAAACCTAGAAATCATCCTTGATTTCTCTCCTTTATTCAAATCTTGCATCCAATCCATTGACACATATTCTGGACTCTTGGCTCTACCTTAAAATAAATCCTGACTCTATCCACTTCTCACTACCTCCACCTTACAGCCACCATCATCTCTTGGTTAAAACTGGACTCCGTGCACCGATCTTCCCTCTTACAGTCTACATAACAGCATCACCTCAGTGGCTTCTCATGGCAATTAGGAAAAATTCCCAAATCCTTCCCATGGTCTTTCATGATGCGGGGCTTGCCCACCATACTAACCTCATTTCCTAACAGTCTTCCCTCAGTTCACTCCACACTAGCCATGACTTATTTCCTGAGCTTCCTCAAAACATGCCAGAACACTTGGTTATTAAAGGGCCTCAGAAACAACTCTTTCCTTTATTGGCAATATCCTCCCTCCAGAACTTCATACAGCTATTCTCTCCTTTGATATAGGTCAGTTATCTCCTCAAATATCCTGATCCCATAAGCCTTTACTAACTATTAACCTAAAACAGCTCACCCCACTCATTCCCTCACATGCAACTCTGTCTTATTTTCAAAATATTTAGCTCTCCTTGACATTTTTTGTTAATTATTACCTGTAAATGTATTTTTTGTGGTTGAGAATATATGCAGCAAAACATACACCAACTCAACAGTTTCTACCTGTACAATTTAACGACATCGGTTACATTCAAGTTGTGCAACCATTCTTACCCTCCTTTTCTGAGTAGTTCCTCTGTCATTAGCATAAACCCACTGCTCCTTAAGGTTCCTATCTAATCTTTTCAGTAGCTGTTGGCAATCTGATGCCATATAGACAGTTCTTAAAAGAGCATATGCTCAAGGTAGACCATTTTTATTAGTTAAGTAGCTAATGTTCTGGAGCCCTCGTGGCACAGTGGTTAAGTGATACGGTAGCCAAGCAAAAGAAGAGCAGTTTGAATCCACCACCTGCACCTTGGAAACTCTATGGGGCAGTGCTATTCTGTCCTACAGGGTCTCTGAGTCGGAATCAACTCAATGGCAACAGTATGGTGTTTTCTTTTTTATACTTCAGTTTTAAGATGATTCAAGGGAAGGCTTTTGGTGTAATGTTTAAAGATTATCTCATGGCAATAGTTTCAGGAGTTCATTCACCCTCAATGGCTCCAAAAAGTCTAGGGTTCATGAGAATCTGAAATTCTGTTCTGCATTTTCCCCCTTTTGATCAGGGCTTTGCTAGGGACTCTTTGATCAAAATGTTCAGCGACAGTAGCCGGGAACCTTCTGGTTCTTCTGGTCTCATGGCATGCTAGATGTTCTTTTAAAAAACATGAGTGGATGCTGGAGGTTATCAAATACTTATTTTATTACACCTATTAGTATAACCACATTTATTTTTCCTGTACATATGGCAAATTATACTGATTCATTTTTGAATGTTAAACTAACCTTGAATTCTTGGGATAGACCCAACTTGGTCATAATATATTCTTCTTTAGAGTATTGCTGGATTTGTTTTGCCTATTTCTTTTTATATTTTGCATCTATGTTCATCAGTGACATTGGCCTGTAATTTTCCCATCTTGTGCTGCTCTTGTCAGGTTTTGGTATCAATATTCATTCTACAAGCTTTATAAAATGAGTTTGGGTATATATTTCATTTTATATTGAAGAATTTGTGAAGTATTTCTTGAATATTTGGCAGAATTTGCAGGAAAAGCCATCTGACATGAAGTTTTCTTTTTGAGAATAGTTTGAGCTCCAATTCAGTTCTATTAACAATTGTGGAATTACTTTTGCTTCCTGTTTCTTCTTGAATTGTTGTTATTAACTTACATGGTATGATACGTTTGCCTACTTTACCTAAATTGCAAATTTATTAGCTAATATGGTTCGTAACATTCTCACATTATCTTTAAGTTCTGCAAGATCTGCAGTCATTTTCTTTCTAATTCCTGATATTCGTTATTTATACCTTCATTCTTTTTCACTTGATCAATCTTGCCTAAAGTTTGTCAATTTTACTAGCATTTTCTAAGAATTAACTTTAGTCTTCGTTGATCGTCTGTTGCATGTATCCAATCATTAATAGAAACAAAAATTCCTATGAATGTTTGTTTCTGTTTTTTTCCCAACATTTTGAATGGATGTTTAACTCACTTATTTTTCAAAATTTGTTCTTTCCAATTATATTTTTAAGGCTATAAGTTTCCTATATTATATTGTCTGTACTGCACCAATTTTTATATGTACTATGTTCATAATTGTTCACTTCAAAATATATTCTAATTTTCATTATGATGTCTTTTTTAATGCCTAGTATTTTAAAATATCCAAGCACATGGAGATTTTGTATTTTCTTTTTCTAAGATGGTTTTTTTTTTTAAATTATGCTGTACTTACACAGTATCCTCTATATTATTGCAGACTCTTGAAATTTGTTGAGACTTGCTTTATAACACAGTATACAGTTAATTTTTATAAACACTATGTATGTGCATGAGATAATGCACACACATACACATATATCAATTTGGTATTTTTATACATGTTAAATCTTCTGTATCCTTGACAATTTATGGACTTCTATGTTTCTGAGGGGTGTGTTAAAAATCTATTATGATGCATGATGTCAAAAGGAGCCCCAGTAGTGCAGTGGTTAAGCACTCAGCTGTTAAACCTTTTGATTTGATCCACCAACTATTCCACAGGAGAAAGATATGACAGTTTCCTTCCATAAAGATTACAGCCTTAGAAACACTTTGGAGAAGTTCTACTCCATCCTATAGTCACTATGAGTCAGAACTGACTCAACAGCACATAAGAAAAAATGTATGATGTGATGGAAACTGAGCAGTACGAAGGTATAAGAATTGAACCTACATCCAGGGTCAAAGGATGAAGGACAGAGAAAACAGCAGAGACATCCAAAAGCTTGGAAAAAAGGGGGCTGAGAGGACAATGGTTGGTGGTTTAAGGGCTTTGAAGGGCTACCACATATACTGAGGAATCTGAAGTGCAATATTCTTGCCTAAGGATGAAGACATGCTCATAAAGATCCTGACAAAGCTTTAGGCTTGCACCTCTGGCTGATCTTTGGGCTCCACGGGGGCAGGAAGTGAAGGCTAAGGCAGAGTTTTAGGCGCTCTTGCTTAGCACTGAAAGAACACCCCAGTTCAGAGCCAATCTGCAAAGACTGGGATAATGTTACTTTTTCTTTTTGGCTACAAGCATTTAAAGAAATCACTGTCAGGTCATGAACTGACTGCTGTCATAACAGAACAGAACTTCAGTGTCCACACATGAGAAGACATACAATCTTTGCAGAACTAGTTTGGAAACATCACTAAGCAAATGGATGACTGGCCCTCAACAATTAAAAAAAAAAAAGCAAACCCTAATGACTGGAGGGAATCTGATTTCCAGAGTTACATTATAATATTTAAGATATCCAGTTTTCAACACACTATTTTAAGTCATAAAAGGAAAAAGAAAAGGATGGTTCATTTGTTAAGAAGAAAGAAAGAAGAGAATGAACAGAAAGCATCCCTAAGGAAACACAGATATTGGGATTACTAGACAAAGATTTTAAACCAATTGTCTTAAATTTCCTCAAAGAGCTAAAGAAACCATAGACCAAAAAAAAAAAAAGGAAACCAAGAGAAGAATGTATGAACAAGTAGAAAATATTAATAAAGAAATATTATACAAAAGAACCAAATAGAAATTATAGAGCTGAAAAGTAGAATAGCTGAAATAAAATTTTCATTAGAGGAGCTCAACAGCAGATTTGAGCAAGAAAGCAGGAAAATGTAAACTTGAAAAAGCACAACTGAAATTGTTCTAACTGAGGAGCGTAAAGGAAAAAGAATGAAGAAAATGAACAGAGCCTAAGGGACCTGCGGGACAACATCAAGCATACCAATATACTCATTAAGGAGTCCCAGAAAGGAAAGAAAGATGAAAGGACAGAAAGAATATTTGAAAACGTAATGACTGGAAGTCTCCCAAATGTCATCTAGATATCCAAGAAGCTCAATAAACTCAAAGGACAATAAATACATAGATATCCACAGAGAGATATAATCAAAATGTCAAAAGACGAAGACAGAAACTTGAAAGTAGCAAGAGATAAGTGACCCCTAATGTACAAGAAGAGAGTCTCAACAAGTTTAACTGTTGATTTTTCATCAGACACCATTGAGATGAGAAAATAGTGGGATGATGTATTTAAGATACTGGAAAAAAAATACAGAAACAAAACTATGAACCAAGATGTCAGTATCTAGCAAAACTATCTTTCAAAAATAAAGGGGAAATTAAGACATGCCCAGATACACAAAACCTGAGGGAGTGTGTTAGCAGCAGAACTGCCTTATGAGAAATGCTACAGGGAATCATTCTGGCTGGCATGGAAGGACACTAGACAGTAACTGGAAGCCATAAAAAGAAACAAAGACTCCGTAAAGGTAACTACTTAGATAAAACAAAGTCAGTAATATTTTTATATCACGCCTCTCTTTTTTTCATATATGATTTAAAGCACGAATGCATAAAAATACTTACACTTCTCTCTTAATGGACACACAATGTATAAAGATGCAATTTTTGTACCAGCAACGTAAGTAGGGGAGGTAACTGAGCTGAATAAAAGCAGAATTTTGTATACTGTTGAGGCTAAATTTGTATTAATTAAAAGAAGATTGTTATAAATATAAGATATTAATTGTAATCCTCATGCTCACCACTAAGAAGTTAAAAAATATAAGGAAAGGAAACAAGGAGAGGATCAAAATTGTACACTTGAAAAAAAATCAAACACAAAAGTGGACAGTAATGAAGAAAATGAGAAACAAAATACGTATATGACCTACTATTACAAAGTAGAAGATATAAGTCCTTCCTTATCATGAATTGCTTTAAATATAAATAGATTAAATTCACAATTGGGATCATTAAAGTTGTGTGTTAACTTTGTTGGACCATGATTGTCAGTGCTTTGGCAGTTATGATGTAGTTTAGCAGTCGTAAAACGATGCAATCACTTCCATGATGAGATGTGATATAATGTGATTACCTCCATGATGGGATCTGCTGTGAGTAGCCAATCAGATGTAAGGGAGTTTCCTCAGGGGTGTGGACTGCATCCAATATAGGTGGACTTTCTGGCAAGGCTCTTGAGCTTTTGCTCACTCTGAATCCTGCAGCTGGCTCCTCTTCATCTGATCTCAAGTTTTTGGGACTTGAACTCTCAGCTTACCTTCCAATTTTGGGATTCATCAGCCTCCGCAGTCTGTGAGCCGCGGGCTGCCAGCTTACCTGCCGATCTTGAGATTTGTCAGCCTTTGCAGCCTGTGAGCCACAGACCTGTTGTATGACCTGCAGATCTTGAGTTCTGCAGTCCCTGCATCTATGTGAGTCAGGAGAAGCCACCAGGCTGACCCATGGACTTGAGACTTACCAGCCTCTACAGCCTCGGGAGCCATTTCCTTGATATAAATCTATTTATATATAAATACATACATATATATATATATCACTGGTTTAGCTTCTCTAGAGAACCCAGCCTAAGATACCAATTAAAAGACAAACACTGGCAGAATGAATAAAAAAATCATTCAATTGCTATCAAGCTGATCTGACTCATGGTGACCCCTCGCCCCATGTGTGTCAGAGTAGTAGTGACACACAAGTGTGTCAGTTCAACGGCTAATTTTTCAAAAGTAGATCGCCAAGCCTTTCCTCCGAAGTGCCTCTGGGTGGACTCAAACCTTCAACATTTTGGTTAGCAGCTGAATGCATTAACCGTTTGCACCTCCCAAGGACTCTATGTTTATTTCTGTATTACTTGTCTTTATACTATATACATACATATACACATACACACACACATAGACATCCATGAGTGGTTCATACAGATGCTTTGGACTTCGACTAGCAGGGCTCTATTAATTATTGATAGAAAAGTACTGATACCAATTACAAATGCGTATTTGTCCATTTCCCCTTTCAGATTTATTAGTTTTTGTATTTTGGAGCCCTGTTGTTAAATATGTACTCATTTAGGATGGTTGTATCTTTTTGGAGAAATGAACCTTTATTATGTTATGTCCCTACCTATTCCCAATAATACTCCTTTTTCTGAAGTATAATTTGTCTGATATTAATATAGTACTGCAGTAGAACTGGATAATTTTCAACCATTTCAAGAGGTAGCATAAGATCAAGAACTGATGGTATAAAAGGAAGAAATCGAAGCTGCATTGAAGGCATTGGTGAAAAAACTATCCTCTCTCCACCATCTTCACTAACCCTGACACCAACTGTCCCTCACACAGCACTCCCTACTTCTCTGCTGGGTTCAATAATTCATTGCAACGGCCACACACAGAGCTCACAGTCCATATTCATGATTATGGGGTTTATTGGGGAAGTAACAGTTACAACTCAGGCTCAAAGACACTCAGAATACAGTTCTTCTATCAGGACAGCCTCTTCCCTCCTGTGCTCATAGGCGTGCCTCTGCCTGGCCTTGGGCCTCTCTCCAAAGGCACTCAGCTTTCCTTCTCCCTGGGCCATCATCTCCTATAGCCGGGTCCCTGTTGCTTGGTCTCTCCTGCCATGGCATCTTACCGTCTTCAGGGTTACAGCTTCCTCTCTCTATCTCAGTCTCCTGCTTCTAGGATCTTCTCAGTGCAGGGATCTCAGGTCCACAATATATGCTCAGCTCCTGGCTGTTCTTCCTTGATGGAGTTGAATCCTCCTGTTTGCTGTGGAACTGGTGCTCTTTGAAGGGAAAACTAAACAATCCCCTTGGTGAGCCACAACTACCCTATCACACAAGTCCTGCCCAAGCACCAGGGTGGATGTTATAAGACTATGGCTAGAAAGGCCACACAAAATAAACAATCACATCACAGTACCTTGGACTCATTTTTCAAGTGAAGTATCAAAAATCCCATACGAACAAATTGGTAAAGAACATAATCAACAGCAAGAACATTTTCATACTTATGTTTTCCGTATTTGGAAGAAATCTATAGCACTATTCTTATTTTGCCAATTCACAGGGATCACAGAGATTAGTGGTAGATATTGCAGTACCAGAAAACTCTCTGGTGAAACAGTCTGTGAGCAGTCTTACAAACATGGATATTCCACCAGAGTCAAAAGAATGACGTTACATTAGTCATCAAAGAGAACATTTCAAGATCTAGCCTGAAGTACAATGTTGTCACTGATAGGCTAATATCTATACACTTACAAGGAAGACTAGTTTATATGACTATTCAAATTTATGCACCAACCACTAATGCCAAAGATAAAGAAATTGAAGATTTTAAACAACGTCTGCAGCCTGAAATTGATCAAATATGCAATCAAGATGTATTGATAATTACTGGTCTTTAGAATGTTAAAGTTGGAAACAAAGAAGGAAAAGTAGTTGGAAAATACAGCATTGGTGATAGAAATGATGCCAGAAATCTCATGAAAGAATTTTGCAAGACCAGTGACTCAGCCACTGCAAATATTTTTTTTCACCAACATAAACGGCAGCTATACACGTGGACTTTACCAGATGGAATACACAGGAATCAAACTGACTACATCTGTGGAAAGAGAAGATGGGAAAACTCATATCATCAGTCAGAACAAGGCCAGGGATCGATTGTGAAACAGACTGTCAATTGCTCATATGGGAGTTCAAGTTGAAACTGAAGAAAAGTAGAATAAGTCAAAAAGGGCCAAAGTATGACCTTGAGTACATCTCACCTGTATTTAGAGACCACCTCGAGAATACATTTTACGTGTTAAACTTAACAACTGAAGACCAGGTGAGTTGTGGAATGACATCAAGGACATCACACATGAAGAAAGCAAGAGGTCCTTTAAAAGACAGGAAAGAAAGAAAAGACCAAAACGGATGTCAGAAGAGACTCTGAACCTTGCTCTTGAATGTCGGGTAGCTAAAGTGAAAGGAAGAAATGACGAAGTAATAGAGCTGAACAGAAGATTTCAAAGGGTGGCTTGAGAAGAAAAAGTATTATAATGACATGTGTAAAGATCTGGAGATGGATAACCAAAACGGAAGAACACTCAGCATTTCTCAAGCTGAAAGAACTGAAGAAAAAACTCAACCCTTGAGTTGCAATACTGAAGGATTCTAAGGGTATAATATTAAATGACGCAGGAAGCATCAAAAGAAGATGAAAGTAATACCCACAGTCACTATACCAAAAAGGATTGGTCGACCTTCAACCATTTCAGGAAGTAGCATATGATCAGAAACCGATGATACTGAAGGAAGAAGTTCATGCTGCCCTGAAGGAATTGGTGAGAAAAAAAAGCCTCCGAGAATTGACGGAATACCAACTGAGATGTTTCACCAAATGGATGCAGCACTGGAATCGCTCACTTGTCTAATCCCAAGAAATATGGCCTACGAACTGGCAAGGATCCATATTTACGCCTATTCCTAAGAAAGGTGATCCAACCAAATGTGGAAATTATCAAACAATATCATTAATATCACATGCAAGTAATATTCTGCTAAAAATCATTCAAAAGCAGCTGTAGCAGTACATTGACAGGGAACTGCCAGAAATTTAAGCAGGATTCAGAAGAGGACATGGAAGAAGGGATATCACAGCTGATGTCATATCTATTCTGGCTGAAAGCAGAGAATACCAGAAAGATGTTTACCTGTGTATTATTGACTATGCAAAGGCATTTGACTGCTTGGGTCATAACAAATTATGGATAACATTGCGAAGAGTGGGAATCCCAGAACACTCAATTCTGCTGATGAGGAACCTGATCAAGAGGTAGACGTTCAAACAGAAAAAGGTGATACTGCGTGGTTTAAAGTCAGGAAAGGTGTGTGTCAGGGTTGTATCCTTTCACAATACTTATTTAATCTGCAAATAATCTGAGAAGCTGGACTATACGAAGAACACATCAGGATTGGAGGAAGACTCATTAACAACCTGCATTTTGCAGATGACTCAACCCCGCTTGCTAAAAGATAAGAGGTCTTGAAGCACTTACTGATGAAGATCAAAGACCGCGGCCTTCAGTAGAGATTGCACCTCAACATGAAGAAAACAAAAATCCTCACAACTGGGCCAATGAGCAACATCGTGATCAACGGAGAAAAGATTGAAGTTGTCAAGGATTTCATTTTATTTGGATCCACAATCAACACCCATGGACACAGCAGTTAAGAAATCAAAAGATGCATTGCATTAGGGAAACTGGCTGCAAAAGACCTCTAAAGTGTTGAAAAGCAAAGACATCACCTTGAAAACTAAGATGCAACTGATCCAAGCCACAGTGTTTTCAGTGGCCTCGTATGTGTGGGAAAGCTGGCTGATGAATAAGGAAGACTGTAGAAGAACTGATGCCTTTTAATTGTCGTGTTGGTGAAGAATTCTGAATACACCATGAATTGCCAAAAGAATGAAAAAATCTATCTTGAAAGAAGTATAACTAGAACGTACACTAGCCTAGAAGCAAAGAAGGCTAGACTACATCCTACATACTTTGGACCTGTTTTCAGGAGGAATTAGTCCATGGAGAAGGATATCATGTACTATTTCTTTGGACTATCTAAGACCTCAAGAACAAAATCTCATGGTCCAAATTAACGTTTTTACTTACTAATTTTCAAATGTAGCCCTGGTGGAAGAGTGGTTAAGAGCTTGGCTGAAACTAAAAGGTTTCAACCAGCCTCTCCTTAGAAGCCCTGCTGTGCAGTTCTATTCTGTCCAATAGGGTCACTGTTAGTTAAAATTTAATCCACAGCAATGAGTTATTTAATTTTCAAATACAAATTTGTTGTGTTAATGTCTAAATTCTAAATTAAATTTTATTTTATAAACTACCTGTTTTATAAATTTACTTTCTATTATTCAAATTTATTGTAATGGTAGAATCAAATTTAAAAAGTGACATAATTTTATATCCAGGCAAAATGAAATGGCAATAACTAAGTGGAGTGCAAAAATGGAAGCCTGCAGGAGATAAAAAGAAAATGATTTGTGAATCCCTAAAGACAATCCCCAAATTCCTTTTTAGAATGTAATAAATCAGAAGAGACTTCTTCCATTAAAGGTACGTGCTTATGGGTGGGAATCATCCTACTAGTACCACTAGTGCTGAAATTAAGGATGGCAATACAAATATAACAGGATTTTTTCCAAATTCTGCATCCATTTCTTGCTGTAGTAAAAAAAAAAAAAAAATTAGTAATGATCTAGAAAGTGAAACTAAGAATATTAAATTGTCACATCTGCAGACTCCATAAATAACAGAAATGCAGATCCTGCCTTGTGGAATAATTTTCTTCCAATGAAATAAATTACTGGATCAAAAGAGGCCCAAGTGATTGTCAACATCACAGTTGTCCACTTGTAAATTTGTGTGGAAAATTCCTGGACGGTAAACAAAGTTCTGTAGCCAGAATTTTTTCTAGAGTGCAAAGTTAATGATGAAAATTATAAGAGGGAGTGGCTACTGCAATCTCCATCAGTCAGCTCAGTGTATTGTTTTGTTTGCAAACCTACTAACCAAACAAACCCGTCATCCTCACTTAATTCTCGAATTGTTACAGATGAATTTAGCAATTGGTGCAAACTGAATAGGATCAGTAAACATGAAAATAGTTCAATTCACAGAGATCATGTTATCATATTTAAACCAAACACATTGTTCTGGCTTAACTTATGAACTGGAATCACAAATTAATGAACATCAGTATTGAAAAGCCATTTTGTAATGTGTCACTGTTGTCATAACAATCACTGAATGGGGACTATCTTCGTGAAAAAGAAATGAAGTCTTTGGGTCCCCACGAAATGGAAAATTTTAAAGTTGACTTCAAAATGTTGCTCATTTGATCTATTTTTAGCAAGTCACATCTCAAAATATGGTAACACAGGAAAGGGCAATCCATCCTATAATTCTAAAATAATGTGTAAAAAATTTATAATCTTGATAAGTGATGAAGTTCAATCAACTACTGTCAGTGAAATAAGCATAGCTCGATATTTCATTTTGTCTGTGGATTCCACTTCTGAGGCTTCTCATACAGGCCAGCTAAGGATTGTTTAAAGATCCGTATCTCCAACAGATAGAAAACCTGTGTGGTGATTTATCACATTTCCTAGCTTAAAAAATCATACTGGTAAAGACATTGCAAAGCAAGTGTTTCACTGATAATGTGAAGCTTGCAAAATTGATTTTTCTAAGTGCAGAGACCAATCCTATAACAATGCTGCCATTACGTCACTGCATTATAAAGGCATACAACAGAAAATTCTGGAATGAAATTAATATGCCATTTTCATACCAAGGTGCTGCACATTCACTTAATTTTGTAGGATGTATCACAATGGATTTTTGTCAAAAAAATGATTTTTTTCTTCTATTCAGATATTTTACAAATTTTTTGCCATCTCTATTCACCGATGAGCTGTTCATAGGCAGTGATCAGCATTAAAAGGTCTTTCTAATAACCACTGGGAAGCACATGCTATAGCAACGAGTGCAAACCTGGAATCACACACCCAGATTCTAGGTTCCATAGAGAATATTGCTGAAGACCAGTCACAAAAAGGCGATACCAGAACAGAAGCTTAAAACGTCGCCAACGAAATGGAAACACAGACCATGTATTTATGTTTGTTATGTATAATAATATATTCCATCATTTTCATTTGATGAGTCAATTCTTCGAGATTCAGAAGTAAATTTATAGACACGCATAGATCTCTACCAGCTATTAACAAGATATTTACATAAGAGAATATTTTGAAAACACAATAAAACAAATACTGCCAAATACTGATTATCAAGCAATTTATTGTTGCAGAAGCATTAGAAGAAACAAGTAAATGACAGAAATGCTCCAGAAGTATTGAGTGCCAGGAATCAATTTTACATAACCACCATCACTGACACACTTGAATCTTGCATGAAATGAAGGGTAAGGATGTATGAAGTTCCTTCTGATATTTTTTTCCTTCTTAATGTGAATATAACTGATGAAGAATTCCTGAAGGTATCCAATAAATTAGCACAGGCTTATCCTGATGAGGAAACCCTGGTGGCATAGTGGGTAAGTGCTACGACTGCTAACCGAGAGAACGGTAGTTCAAATCCACCAGGCGCTCCTTGGAAACTCTATTGGGCAGTTCTACTCTGTCCTATAGGGTCAGGATGAGTCAGAATCGACTCGACGGCAGTGGGTTTGGATTTATCCTGATGACTTAAGACAAACCTTTACGGAGAAGTGCTACAATATCATTCTTACGTTAGAATTAAGTTCAGAGATTCAAGTCAAATTTTACTCATGTAGGCATGTAAATCAAAAAACCAAACCCATTGCTGGTGAATTGATTTCAACACACAGCAACGCTATAGGACAGAGTAGAATTGCCCCCATAGGGTTTCCATGGAGCAGCTAATGTATTCGAACTGCCAAGCTTTTGGTTAGCAGCTGAGTTCTTAACCACTGCACCCCCAGTGCTCCAAATATACTCTGGCCCAGTAGTTCAAATGCAACAGCCGCTCCTTGAAAACCCTATGAGGCAGTTCTACTCTGACCTATAGGGTCATTATGCATCAGAATTGACTCCAACCCAACGGGTTTGTTCTGCCTACTGCCTCATCCCTATTTCATTTTCTCAGAGATAAGTTTCTCTGATAGTGTCAGATTCAGGAATGTGATGAAAAATGTCTCTTGTAGGGGGTGGGGCCAAGATGGCAGAGTAGTCAGATGCTTTATGTAGCCCCTCTTATAACAAAGACCCAGAGAAGTAAGTCGATTATATATGACAATCTAGGAGCCCTGAACATCAAAGGTGAAGTTACAGAATTGGACTTAGTGGCGGGGGAGGGGAATATGGTTCAGAAGCAGTGAGAGTTTGACAGACCGGACCCGGCAGAAACCAGCACCCTGCAGGCTGGATCGGATGGCATGTGCGGTGACGCAAGCAGTGACGCTTGGGACATGTTTTCCACATCTGAAGAGACCGAGTGGTGGAAAGCCTACACAAGCCTCCATAAGCAGTGAAAAGCAGTGCTAAGTTGGCAAAAGATAAGTACATGCATTTAAAATGCCACACAAATCAAAAATCATCCCCTTTGGGAAGAACATCTCTCCCATTTACCTGCTTCCTCCCTCTCTGTTTTCAGTCTTGGACCAGCTTTGGCTATTTCTGGGTCCCCTGGGCCAGAAGTAGGAACTATCACATGCCCTGGAGCAGGAACAAACAACAAAAAATAATCTGCCAGCTTCCCTAAGCCAGGAACTTAGGGAAGGCACAGACATAAGGGGTCCAAGGACTTTGAATGCCTTTCACCCTTGCATAGATCTGTGTGGGCCCATTTCAACAGCATAGGCTCTCATTAGCACACTACGACAGGGTATATACCTGAAGCCTATTTTCAACTGTATCAGCTATAAGTAGAGGGGCAGATTTCTGATATTTGACAAAGTTCTGCCAATTAAGCAGGGTCCTCACCTACCCACATCAGTGACCTGAGGGTTGGTGGCTCCACCCATGCCACCTAGCACCCAATTCAGGAGTCCAAGAGTAAGTGGTGAATCCCAGTCCTTACAACCAACAGCATTGGGTGACCATGGTCTGGCTGCAAAACCCACCCACCTATGTGCTCTAGGGAACAGGGACATGCTTTCCTCCCAGACACTAAGGGGCAGTCATCCCCCCCACAGTAGCCAGACACCTGTACCTACACCAATCAACACTGTCTACGTAGGACTGTAGCTAAGAGCCTACACCACACACTTGGTGACCGACTACCTGGACACCTGAGCTGAATCCATACAAGAATGTAAAAGGGCTCCTAGGCTCACATACCTAGTAACAGCTCTGATCACCTGGTGACAGGACGTAAGAGCTTCAAAAGGTGCCAATAATCAAACTAGCTTACCCAAGCAGCCTATTTGGGCATATCAAAATAAAACAAGAAGCTAGGACACAGTACACCAAAAAAAAAAAAAAAACCCAGTGCCATCAAGTAGATTCCGACTCAGCAAGCAAACATAAAATAAATGAATATAATAACTCACTAATGGCTCAGAGACAAGTGTAAATATCAAATAACATAAAGAGGCACACCATGATGGATTCAGGAAGCTCCCAAAACAACAAATCAAGAAATCTTCCAAATGAAGAGAAATTCCAGGAATTGCCGGAGGTAGAATTTAAAAGATTAAGAGACCGAGCTCTTCAAGAGATCCAGGAGGAGATCAGGCAAAACGAAGAACAAGCCAAGGAACACACAGATAAAACAAAAGAGGAACTTAAGAAGGTTATACAAGAGTATAATGACAAATGTAACAGGCTGCAAGAATCCATAGAAAGATAGCAAGCAAATCCAAAAGAGTAACAATAAAATTTCAGAATTAGACAACTCAATAGAAAACAAGAGGAGCAGAATTGAGGCATTGGAAGTCAGAATTAGTGAGACTGAAGATAAAGCAATTGACGCCAAGTTATTTGAGGAAAAATCAGATAAAATAATTTTTTAAAATTGAAGAAACTCTAAGAATTATGCAGGACTCTATCAAGAGTGATTGGAACACCAGAATCGGGGTGGGGGTTGGAGGATAACAGAAAACACAGTGAGAATTGTTCAAGACTTCTTGGCTAAAAACTTCACTGATCTTGTGAAAGATAAGAAGATATGTATCCAAGATGCTTACTGAACCCCACACAAGGTAGATGCCAAGATAAAGTCACCAGGACATATTATAATCTTGCTTGTCAAAACCAAATATAAAGAGAGAATTTTAAGAGTAGCTAGGGATAAACAAAAAGTCACCTATAAAGAAGGGTCAGTAAGACTAAGCTTGGACTACTCAGCAGAAACCATGCAGGCAAGAAGGACATATACAAAGCCCTGAAGGAAAAAAAAAAATTGCCTGCCAAGAATTATATATCCAGCAAAACTGTCTCTCAAATATGATGGTGAAATTAGGACATTTCCAGACAAGCAGAAGTTTAAGGAATTTTTAAAAACCTAACCAATATGACAAGAAATAATAAAGGGAGTTCTCCAGTTAGAAAATCAATAACATCAGCTAACAACCCAAAACTAGAACACGGGACAGAACAACCAGATATCAACCCACATAGGGACGTCACAAATAAATGAAAGCTAAAACACTGAAAATGTAGAAACAGAGACATTGATCTGTAAAAGATGACAACATTAACACAAAAAAGAGGGACTAAGTAATGTAGTCATAGATTTTTCATATGGAGAGGAAGTCAAGACGATATAAAGAAATAAAAGACTGGTTTAAATTTAGAAAAACAGAGGTAAATGTTAAGGTAACCCAAAGGAAACTAACAATCCTACACATTAAAATTTAAAAAAAAGCAAGGAAAACATAAATTTTCAGCAAATACAAAAGCAACAACAAGGAAGAAGATGAAAGACTAAAAAGAAAAACGATTCAGCACAGAAAAAAATAAATTAGCAGTAAATACAAAGGCAACAGAAATGAAGAGGATGGAAAGAAAATGCACAAAGAAAAACGACTCAACAGAGAAAATTAAATGGAATAAGGAAAATGCCAACAAGACATACACAAAAAAGATGAAAATGACAGCACTAAACTCATAAAAAAACTCGTTAACTATGAATAATTAGGATAAATGTAAATGGTTTAATTGCACCCATAAGGAGACAGAGAGTAGCAGAATGGATTAGAAAACATGATCTGTCTGTATGCAGACTCCAAGAGACACACCATAGACTCAAAGACATAAACTAAATCTCAAAGAATGAAACAGAAAATATATATATATATATACATACATGAAGCACACAACAATAAAAAATAAGAGTGGCAATATTAATCTCTGATAAAACAGGCTTTAAAGTAAAATCCTCCACAAAGGAAAAGGAAATACACTATATAATGATTAAAGGGTCAATATACCAGGAGGTCAAAATCATAATCAGTACTTATACACCCAATGACAGGGCTCCAAAATACATAAAACAAACTCAAACAGCATTGAAAAGAGAAATAGCTCCACAATAATAGTAGAAGACTTCAACATACCACTTCTGATGACAGACAGGATATCCATAAAGAAGCTCAATAAAGACACGGAAGATCTAAATACCACAATCAGCCAACTTGGTCTCATAGACTTAAACACAACACTTTACCCAACGGTAGTCAAGGAAACTTTCTTTTCTAACGCTCATGGAGCATTCTTGAGAATAGACCACGTATTAGGCCACAAAGCAAGCATTAACAGAATCTAAAACATCAAAATATTACACAGCATGTTTCCTGACCATAAAGCCATAAAAGTCAAAAGGCTGTAGTTAGCATACATTCTAATTTCTTACATATTTTAAACCCAATAATATCTATTCTTATTATGTCATGCAGTCAGTAATCCTCTATTTTTACTCGTTTCATTAACTTTCATTCCTTCTTGCATCTTAAGCCTTTCTCCTTATTTTCTTTCTGCTTGAAGAATACCTTTGGAATTTTCTTTAATGTGGGCATGCTGATGTTAACTTATCCACGTTTTGTTTGTCTGAAAACAAAAGGTCTTTGCTCATTCATGATGTTTTTCCTCAGCATAGAGTTCTGGGTTGCCATGTATTTTCTCTCTATAATTTAAATATATCATCTTATTGTCTTTTTTTTTATTATCTTAGGGTTGTCACTATTTCTGTAGAGAAGTCATCAGTCAGTTTTTTTGTTTGTCCTTTAAAGATAATCTCTTCCATTCTTTAAGTAGTTTTAAATTATTTGTTTTTTGTGGGGTTTTTTGTCTTTAGCTTCAGCAGTTCTACTATGATGTACCTAGATACGAATTTCTTTGTATTTACCCTACATGGGTCTTATAAGGAAACCCTGGTGGCGTAGCGGTTAAGTGTTATGGCTGCTAAGCAAAACGTCAGCAGTTCGAATCCACCAGGCGATCCTTGGAAACTCTACGGAGCAGTTCTACTCTGTCCTGTAGGGTCGCTTTGAGTCAGAATCGACTCGACGGCAGTGGGTTTTTTGGTTTTTTTTTTTTTTTGGTTTGGGTTTTGTAAGTCTTCTAGGATCTGTGACTTGATATCATTAATCATTTGAAGAAAATTCTCAGCCATAATCTCAGTTTTTCTGCCTCATTCTTTTTCTTCCTTCTTAAAGTATCTTACGCTAGATATTCTCATTGTATTCTCTATATCTTAATCCTTTTTATATTTTATATATTTTTTCTTTTGTCTATGCCTCTATTTTCTTCCAACATATCTTCCAGTTCACTAAATCTCTCTTCAGCATTTTTAATCTGCTGTTATACACATGCATTAAGATTTTAACTTCAGCTATAGTTTTCAGTTGACTTTCTAAGTTGATCTTTTTCTTAGTTTCTAGTTTTTTGCCAAATTTCTAAGTCTTGCCTTTATTTCTTTGAACATAATAGAGTTATCTCAGTGTCTTTGTCTGATAGCTCAAATATTTAGTTTTTCTGTGGATCTCATTCTGTTATTTGTTGTTTCTACAGGTTTCACTCTTTTTTTTCTTTTTTTAAAAAATTGTTGATTATATTAGAGAGGCGAGGCCAAGATGGCAGAGTAGTGAGACGCCGCCAGTCATCCCTCTTACAAAAAAGACCCGAAAAAACAAGCGAAGCAAGTATATTTATGACAAGCTAGGAGCCCTGAGCATCAAAGGCAAAGTTAGAAAACGGAGTCAGCGGCGGAGGGAGGGAGAGACTATTCAGAAGTGGAGAGGAGTTACTGGACCTGAACAGCCAGGAAGCCTCAGGCACCGTTCCCTGGAGCGACTGCAGTGGGGCTGGCAGTGGCGTTCCACAGGCGTTTAGCTCAGGGAAAGACAGCAAGTTGCACAGACTACTCACACCTCCAGAACAAGAGAAGAACGGCACTCTCAGCAAAAGCTAATTAGTTGTGTTTATTTTACCACGCCCCCAGCCCCCAAGCTGGCTTCAGTGGCTGTCAACTTCCCTGGGCCTGAGATAGGCCCTGGTACACTCTGAGCCATTTTTCCATCCTTGAAGAAGGTATAAGTTCACAACTGAGGGAAAGGTAATCTGCCAGCTCAATTAAGCTGGGGAGCTCAGGACAGAAGCAGCTTTTGTTCAGGCACAAACGGTCCATGGGCTTTGAATACCTTTCACCCCAGCATGGACCTGTGTGGGCCCATTTCAGGAGAATAGGCCCTTGTTGCCAGACTGCAATGGTTTCAGCTGGACGGTGGAAAGATGGGTGTTTGATGTTTGACACCGCTTTGCCTATTAAACAGGGTCTTCACCTCCCCACATCAGGGGCCTAAGGACTGGTGGCCCCACCCACAATACCTAGCCACCTGTGACAGGGTTCCAAGGATAAGTAGTACCGCCCAGAACTTACAACCAAAAGCATTGGGTACCCATCGCCCTTCTGCAGAACCCACCCGTGTGCCCTACAGAACAGGGATGCACTTTCCTCACAGACACTCAGAGGACAGCTGTCAGACCCCTGCCTTGATCAGACTCTGACCCCCTACTGCAGCCAGATACTTCTGCCTACACCAATAACCCCTGCCCCTCTAAGACTGTAGGACAGAGCCCGTACCACACACTTTATGACCAACTACCTGGGCACCTGAGTTGAATCCATACAAGAAAAGTAAATGAACTCCTAGGCTCATATACCTGGTAACAGTGCTAGCCATCTGGTGATAGTACATTAGAGCTTCAAAGGTGAAAATAATCAACCTAGCGCATTCAAGCAGCTTATTTGGGTATACCAAAACTAAACAAAGCAAGAAGCTAGGATACAAAAAGCAAGCATAAAATAAACTGATACAATAACTTACAGATTGCTCAGAGACAACAGTCAATATCAAATCACATAAAGAGGCAGACACGGGGGCAGGACCAAGATGGCTGACTAGGTAGAAGATTCCGCTTATCCCTCTTGAAACAAAGACTCGAAAAAACAAGTGAATCAATTACATAAAGGACAATCTACAAACCCTGACCATCAAACACAGAACTAAGGAGTTGACCTGAGTGACAGGGGAGCAAAAAGCCACACTGCAGCAGGGACCGATTCCGGAGCCAGTGTCCCACGCCGCAGCCTTGAGCCCTTGTGGTTCCCTGGTGCCAGAGTGGTGGGGCTGATTGTGGCTTACTGAGACAGGGAAGCACGGATGTAGGCCTAACCCTCAGGAAGAACCTCGGAGGAGACCCAGGCAGCACATGCAGGCTCCACACAGACGCGGCTGACAAGGAAACGAAAAACCATGGGGAAGCAGCGACTGGTTTTGGAGCCTGGAGTGCAGCGTCCCAGAAAGGAAACCTTGGTGCTGGGCTTGGGACTAAGTGTGGGGGAGCTGATTGCGGCTTCCTGAGACGGTGTGAGCATGGACGCAGCCCTAACCCTCTGGGACAGTCTCAGCAGGGATCCAGCCACCACACACAAGCTACACAATGCTCTGGAATCTCAGAAAAAACAGTCCTCACCAAACAACATAAGTAAACTTTGTATATTTTGCCAGGCTACTCTCTTCTATATATCTGATTCCACCCCTCATTGCCCCAGCCAGCTTCATTAACATTGGAATTCTCTGTGCTAGAGAGTGAAGTGCACTGCTGGATTTTTTTTTCTTCTTTCTTTTCTAACCCATTCCCCTGGCCTGAGCAAAGCAGCATTTAACAATCAAAGAAAAAATCCTTCCCTGACTTCCGTAAACTGGAATAACAATACAGAATCAGCTCCATCCAGGCATTAACAGACCCATAGTCTTTGGCTTTCACCCTACAGGTAACTAGGTGGCTATTATACTGCAAAGGCAATTCTGATAGAGATCTCACCATAATTATTTTAGCTCAGCAGTGGAAAGGCAAGTTTTGGAGGTCAGATACCTCTCTACCTATTAAACAGAGCCCTCGCTGATCCACACCAGCGAACTGAGGGCTGAGACTCCACCCACACCACCTAGCCACCTGCTAGAGGGGTCTGACAATAGTGACATCTCCCAAGCATTGGGTGCCTAAGATACAGCTGCAAAGCCCACCCACCAGAGTGCTCTAGAGAATAGAGCCACACCTACCTCACTGACACTTGAAGGAAGGCTATCAGCATCCTGCCCTCCTCGAAATGTGACCCCATGCCACTAATAGAAACTGGTGCATACAACCATCACCACTACTCCTCTAAGATAATAGATGAGAGCCTACACCACACACTAGGTGACCAGCTATCAGGACACCTGAGCTGATTCTATTCAAGAATAGTGAATGGACTCATACACTTATATACCTGGTAACAGTTCAGGCAAGCTGGTAACAGGATGTAAGTGATTCAAAACCTACAGCAATCACCATACCACAACCGAGTAGCCCATCTGGGTGTATTGTAACAAAACAAAACAACAAGATAAGACTCAGTGAGCAAATATAAAAGAAAATGTTACAAAATCTTATAGATGGCTCAGAGACAGCAGTCGACATCAAATCACATGAAGAAGCAGACCATGATTGCTTCTACAAACCCCCAAATCAAAGAATCAAAATCATTCTTGGATGTGGATACATTCCTAGAATTGCCAAATATAGAATATAAAACAATTGTATACAGAATGCTTGAAGACATCAAGAATGACCTCACAAATGAAATAAGGCAATCTACAGAAAAAGCCAAGGAATACATGGGTAAAGCAGTTGAAGAAATCCAAAAGATTAATCAAGAACATAGTGAAAAAATTAATAAGCTGTAAGAATCCATAGAGAGACAGCATTCAGAAATCCAAAAGATTAACAATAAAGTCACACAGACAACTCAATAGGAAGTCAGAGGAGCAGACTCGAGGAACTGGAATGCAGAGTGGGGGAGCTGGAGGATAAGACAATTGACACAAATATAGTTGAAGAAAAATCAGATAATAGAATTTAAAACTATGAAGAAACCCTAAGAATCATGGGGGACTCTATCAAGAATAATTTGCGTGTGACTGGAGTTCCAGACAGGGAGGGATAACAGAAAATACAGAGAGAATAGTGGAAGATCTGATGGCAGAAAAATTCCTTGGCATCGTGAAAGATGAAAAGATATCCACCCAAGATGCTCATCGAACCTCATACAAGATAGATCCCAAAAGAAAATCACCAAGACATATCATCAAACCTGCCAAAACCAAAGATAAAGAGAAAAATTTAAAAGCACCCAAGGATAAACGAAAAGTTACCTACAAAGGAGAATCAATAAGTTTGCACTATTTGGCAGAAACCATGCAGGCAAGAAGGCAATGGAATAACATATATAGAACACTCAAAGAAGAAAAACTGTCAGCCAAGAATCATATATCCAGCAAAACTCTAAAACATGAAGGTGAAATTAAGATATTTACAGATAAACACAAGCTTAGAGAATTTGCAAAAACCAAACCAAAACTGCAAGAATTACTAAAGGAAATTCTTTGGTCAGAAAATCAATAATATCAGATTCCAACACAACACAAGGTCACAGAACAAAACATCCTGATATCAACTCAGATAGGGAAATCACAAAAACAAAATAAGATTAATTAAAAAAAAACTGCTCAAAACAGGGAATCATTGATGTGATTATGTAAAAGATTACAATAGACAAAAAAAGAGGGACTAAATACAGGAGGCATAGATCTTACATATGGAGAGGAAACCAAGGCGATACAGGACAAAACAACTTAGGTTTTTACTTAGTCAAACCGGGGTAAATATTAAGGTAACCACAACGAGGTCTAACAATTCCATACTTCAAAATAAAAACCAAGATAAACATAATGACTCACCAACATAAACTCAGACACTATAAAAAGGAGGAACACACATTCTACAAAGAAAAACTCAGCACAAAAAAGTAAATGGAAAAATGAAATTGTCAAAAACAGGCATCAAAATGACAGCACTAAACTCATACTTATCTATAATTATATTTAATGTAAATAGACTAAATTCACCAATAATGAGACAGAAAGTTGCAGACTGGATAAAAAAACACGATCAGTCCCTATGCTGCCTAAAAGAGACATGCCATAGACGTAGAGACACAAATAAACTAAAACTGAAAGGATGGATAAAAATATATCAAGCAAACAACAATCAAAAAAGACCAGGAGAGGCAATATCAATTTCCAACAAAATAGACTTTAAAGTTAAATCCACCACAAAGGATAAACAAGGACACTACATAATGATTAAAGGGACAATTTACCAGGAAGATATAACTGTATTAAATATTTATGCACCCAATGATAGGGCCGCAACATTCATAAAACAAACGTTAACAGAATTAAAAAGTGAGATAGACACCTCCACAATTATAGTAGCAGACTTCAACACAACACTCTCAGTGAAGGATAGGAAATGCAGTAAGAAGCTCAATACAGACATGGAAGATCTAATTGCTACAATTAAACAACTTCACTTCATAGACTTATACAGAACACTCCACCCAACAGCTGCAAACTATAATTTCTTTTCTAGTGCACATGAAACATTCTCTAGAATAGATCACATATTAGGTCATAAACCAAGCCTTTACAGAACCCAAAACACTGAAATATTACAAAACATCTTCTCTGAACGAAAGACCATAAAAGTAAAAATCAATAACAGAAAAACCAGGGAAAAGAAATCAAATGCTTGGAAACTGCACAATACCCTGCTCAAAAAAGACTGGGTTATGGAAGACCTTAAGGAGGGAATAAAGAAATTCACAGAATTCAATAAGACTGAAAGCACTTCCTGTGAAAACCTTTGGGACATGGTGAAAGCAGTGCTCAGAGGTCAATTTATATCAATAAAGGCACACATATTAAAGAAGAGCCAAAATGAAAGAACTGTCCCTACAACTTGAACAAACAGAAAGAGAGCAACAAAAGAAACTGTCAGGCACCAGAAGAAAGCAAAAAATAAAAAGTACAGCAAAATTAAATGAATTAGAGAATAGAAAAACAATCGAAAGAGTTAACAAGGCCAAAAACTGCTTCTCTGAAAAAATTAACAAAATTGATAAACCATTGGCCAGACTGACTAAAGAAACACAGGAAAAGAAACCAATAATCCGAGTAAGAAATGGGATGGGCCATATCACAACAGATCCAACTGAAATTAAAACAATCATAACAGATTACTACAAAAAATTGTACTCTAACAAATTTGAAAACCTAGAAAAAATGGATGAATTCCTAGAAACACACTACCTACCTAAACTAACACAAACTGAAGTACAACAACTAAATAAACCCATAACAAAAAAAGAGATTGAAAAGGTAATCAAAACACTCCCAACAAAAAAAGCCTTGGCCCTGACGGCTTCACTGCAAAGTTCTACCAAACTTTCAGGGAAGACTTATCACTACTGTTGAAGGTATTTCAAAGCATAGAAAAGGACGGAATACTACCTAACTCCTTCTATGAAGCCAGCATAACCCTGATACCAAAACCAGCTAAAGACAACACAAAAAAAGAAAATTACAGACCTATATCCCTCATGAACATAGATGCAAAAATCCTCAAGAAAATTCTAGCCAACAGAATTCAACAACATATGAAAAAAAAAATCCACCATAACCAAGTAGGATTTATACCAGGTATGCAAGGTTGCTTCAATATTAGAAAAACAATTAATGCAATCCAGCACATAAAAAAAAGACAAGAACCACATAATTTTATCAATTGATGCAGAAAAGGCATTTGACAAAGTCCAACACCCACTCATGATAAAAACTCACAGCAAAATAGTAATAGAAGGAAAATTCCTCAATATAATAAAGGGTATTGATACAAAGCCAATACCCAGCATCATCCTAAATGGAGAGAGCCCGAAAGCATTTCCCTTGAGAACGGGAAACAGACAAGGATCCCCTTTATCACTGCTCTTATTCAACATTGAGCTAGAGGTCCTAGCCAGAGCAACTGGGCTAGACAAAGAAATAAAGGGCATCCAGATTGGTAAGGAAGAAATAAAATTATCTCTATTTTCCAACGACATTATCTTATACACAGAAAACCCTGAGGAATCCTCAAGAAAACTATTAAAACTAATAGAAGGATTCAGCAAAGTTTCCGATTACGATATAAACATACAAAATCAGTTGGATTCCTCTATATCAACAAAAAGAACATTGAAGAGGAAATCACCAAATGAATACCATTCACAGCAGCCCCCAAGAAGATAAAATACTTAGGAATAAACCTTACCAAAAATGTAAAAGAGCTATACCAAGAAAACTACAAGGTACTACTGCAAAAAAACAAAAGGGACCTACGTAATTGAAAAAACATACCTTGCTCATGGATAGGAAGACAACATTGTAAAATTGTCCGTTCTACTAAAAGCCATCTATAGATACAATGTACTTCCGATCCAAATTCCAATGACATTTTTTAAAAAGATGGAGAAACAAATCACCAACTTCATATGGAAGGGAAAGAAGTCGCGGAGAAGTAAAGCATTACTAAAAAAGAACAAAGTTGGAGGACTCACTCTTCCTCATATTACAACCAATTATACTGCCACAGTAGTCAAAACAGCCTGGTACTGGTACAACAACAGACACACAGACCAATGGAACAGAATTGAGAATCCAGATATAAATCCATCCACGTATGAGCAGCTGATATTTGACAAAGGCCCAGTGTCAGTTAATTGGGGAAAAGATAGTCTTTTTAACAAATGGTGCTGCCGTAACTGTATATCCATCTGCAAAAAATGAAACAGGACCCATACCAGGACCCATACCACACACCATGCACAAAAACTAACTCCAAATGAATCAAAGACCTAAACATAAAATCTAAAACGATAAAGATCATGGAAGAAAAAATAGGGACAACATTAGGAGACCTAATACATGGCATAAACAGAATACAAAACATTACTAAAAGTGACGAAGAGAAACCAGATAACTGGAATCTCCTAAAAATCAAACACCTATGCTCATCTAAACACTTCACCAAAAGAGTAAAAAGACCACCCACAGACTGGGAAAAAGTTTTCAGCTAAGACATCTCTGCCCGGTGCCTGATCTCTAAAATCTACATGACTCTGCTAAAACTCAACCACAAAAAGACAAACAACCCAATTAAAAAATGGGCAAAGGATATGAACAGGCACTTCACTAAAGAAGACATTCAGGCCGCTAACAGATACATGAGGAAATGCTCTCAATCATTAGCCATTAGAGAAATGCAAATCAAAAAACTACAATGAGATTCCATCTCACTCCAACAAGGCTGGCATTAATCCAAAACACACAAAATAATAAATGTTGGAGAGGCTGTGGAGAGACTGGAACACTTATACACTGCTGGTGGGAATGTAAAATGGTATACAACCACTTTGGAAGTCAATTTGGCGCTTCCTTAAAAAGTTAGAAATAGAAATACCATACAACCCAGCAATCCCACTCCTCGGAATATATCCTAGAGAAATAAGAGCCTTTACACAAACACATATATGCACATCTATGTTTATTGCAGCACTGTTTACAACAGCAAAAAGATGGAACCAACCAAGGTACCCATCAATGGATGAATGGATAAATAAGGTATATTCACACAATGGAGTATTACACATCAATAAAGAACAGTGATGAATCTGTGAAACACTTCATAACATGGAGAAACCTGGAAGGCATTATACTGAGTGAAATTAGTTGCAAAAGGTCAAAAAGTGTATAACACCACTATTATAAGATCTTGAGAAATAGTTTAAACTGAGAAGAACATATTCCTTAGTTGTTACGAGAGGGGGGAGGGAGGGAGGAGAGGGGAGGGGTATTTACTAAAGAGATAGACAAGAACTACTTTGGGTGAATGGAAGGACAACACTCAACACAGTGGAGGTCAGCACAACTGGACTAAACCAAAGCAAAGAAGTTTCCTGAATAAACTGAATGCTTTGAAGTTCAGCAAAGCAGGGACAGGGGTTTGGGGACCATGGTTTCAGGGGACATCTAAGTCAACTGGAAAAATAAAATCTATTAAGAAAACATTCTGCATCCCACTTTAAAGAGTGGCATCTGAGATCTTAAATGCTAGCAAGCAGCCATCTCAGATGCATCAATGATTTCTCAACCCACCTGGATCAAGGGAGAATGGAGAACACCAAGAACATAAGATAATAATGAGCCCAAGAGACAGAAAAGACTACCTGAACTAGAGACTACATCATCCTGAGACCAGAAGAACTAGATAGTGCCGGGCCACAACCAATAACTGCCCTGACAGGGAATATAACAGAGATCCCTTGAGGGAGCAGGAGAACAGTGGGATGCAGACCCCAAATTCTCATAAAAAGACCAGACTTAATGGTCTGACTGAGACTGGAAGGACCCCAGTGATCATGGCCCCCACACCTTCCGTTTACCCACTACGGGAACCATCCCCAAAGCCAGTTCATCAGACATGGATTGGACTAGACAATGGGTTGCAGAGGGATGCTGGTGAGGCGTGAGCTACTTGGTTTGGGTGGACACTTGAGACAATGTTGGCATCTCCTGCCTGGAAGGGAGATGGGTGGGTAGAGGGGCTTAGAAACTGGCAAAATGGTCACGAAAAGAAAGAGTGGAAGGAGGGAGTGGGCTGTCCCATTAGGGGGAAAGTAATTGGGAATATGTAACAAATTGTGTATAAGTTTTTATGTGAGAGACTGGCTTGATTTGTAAACTTTCACTTAAAACACACTAAAAATTATGAAAGTAAAAAAAAAAAAGAAGCTGACCCATGATTGCTTCAACAAGCTCTCAGAACAAAGACTCAAGCAATCTTCTGGATGAAGGTGCAATCCTGGAATTACCAGATGCAGAATACAAAAGATTAATATACAGAACTCTTAAAGACATCAGGGAGGAAATGAGGCAAAATGCAGAACAAGCCAAGGAACACAAAGATAAAGCAGCTGAAGAAATTAAAAGGGTTACTCAAGAACATAATTAAAAATTTAATAAGCTGCAAAAAACCATAGAGAGACTGCAATCAGAAATTTAGAAGATTAACAATAAAATTACAGAATTAGAAAACTCAATAGAAAGTATGAAGAGCACAATTGAAGAACTGGAAGGCAGAATTACTGAGACTGAAGATCAAACTCTTGGGACTAATATATTTGAAGAGAAAGCAGATAAAAGAATTTTAAATGAAGAAATCCAAAGAATCATGTAGGACTTTATCAAGAGAAATAACTATGAGTGATTGCAGTACCAGAACAGGGAGGGGTAACAGAAAATACAGAGGGAACTGTTGAAGATTTGTTGGCAGAAAACTTCCCTGATATCATGAAAGATGCTCATCAAAATCCATATAAGGTATATCTCAAAAGAAAGTGACCGAGACATATAATAATCAAACTTGCCAAAATCAAATATAAAGAGAATTTTAAGAGAGGCTAGGGATAAAGGAAGTCACCAACAAAGGAGAGTAAATAATAATAAACTTGGACTACTCAGCAGAAATCATGGAGGCAAGAAGGCAATGGGATGACTTATACAAAATATTGAAGGAAAAAAATTGCCAGCCAGGAATCAAACCATAACCCTGGCCCTCTAACTCTAGCCCCTAAGCCCCAAAGCCCCTAAGACCCTAAGCCCTTAGGTCCTAACCCCCAAGGCCCTAAACTCTAAATCTAACCCAAACCCTAACCCCTATACCCTAAAACCTACAACCTAAACACCTACACCCCAAAACACTACACACCAAAACCCTACACTCTAAACCCTATACTCTAAGCCCCAAACCCTAAACCCAAACCTCAAACCCCAAAGCCCAAACCCTAAACCTAACCGTAAACCCTAAACCCTAACACCTAACCCTAACCCCTAACCACCCTAACCCTAATGACCCTAACCCTAACCCTTGAACCCTAACCCTCTAACGCTAACCCGAAACCCTAACCCTCTAACTCTAACCCTCTAACCCTAGCCCTCTAATCCTAGCCCTAAACCTAACCCCAACCCCCAAACCCAACTCCAAACCCTAAACCTCAAATCCCTAGCCCTAAACCTAAGAATGAGCCTAAGCCTAACCCTATCACTTAACCCTAAACCATAACACTTAAAACCCTAACACCCTTAGCCCTAACACATTTAACCCGAACACCCTAAACGCCAAAACCCTAAACACTAACACGCGTAACCCCAACCTCTAACCCTAACCCCTAAACTTAAACGCTAAACCATCGAACCCTCTAACCCTAATACCCTAACCCTAAACCCTAACCCCAGCCCCCAGCCCAAACCCTCACTCTAAGCCTTAAACCCTAAACCTTAAGCCCTAAACCCTAGGCTCTAAGCCCTAAGCCCTAAACCCTAAGTCCTAAAACCCTAAACTCTAAGCCCTAAGCCCCAAACCTAACCCTCTAACCCTAAACCCTGAAACCTAACCCCAAACCCATCCCAAACCCCTAAACCTGAACCCCTAAACCCTAGCCCTAACCCCAACCCTAAACCTCTAAACCATACCCCTAATCCTCTAACCCTAAACCTCAAACCCTATCCCTCTAACCCTAAGTCTCTAACCCTAACCACAACACCAACCCCAACTTCTGAACGCTGAAACCCTAACCCCCAACCCACTAACCCTAAGCCTCTGAACCCAAAGCCTAAACCCTCTAACCCTAAACCCTAACCTTCACCCCCTCACACCCTCACCTTCTCACTCCCTCACTCTATAATCTTCTCAACCTCTAACCCCCTCACCCTCTAACCCCTCACCCTCTAACTCCCTCAATCTCTAACCCCCAATCCCCTAACACCCACCCTCTAACCCAAACCACATATCCCAAACAAACCCAACACCAACCCCAACCCTAAACCTAAACCCTAACCCCTAAAACCTAACCCAAACCCTAACGACTAAACCCCAAAACACTAAACCCCAAACTGCAACCCCTAACACCTAACCTATAACTCCAAACTCTAACCTCAAACCCTAAACCTAACCCTAACACCTAACCCCAACCCAAAAACCCTAACCGAAAAACCCTAACCCTAAACTCTAACCCCAAACCCTAACTCTAACAACCCTAACTCTAACATCCCTAACCCCAAACCCTAACCCTTTTTGTTAGCGGCCGTAGCACTTATCCACTAGCCACCAGGGTTTCCATGAGCAGTCACAGGAATAGACATATGCACACCCGTGTTCACTGCAACATTATTCACAGTAGCAAAAAGATGGAAACAACCTAAGTGCTCATCCACAGAGGAACGGATAAACAAACTACGGTACATACACACAGTGGAACACTACACGACAATAAAGACCAATGATGAATCTCCGAAACATCTCACGCCATGGATGAATCTGGAGCGCATCATACTGACTAAGTCAATCACAAAACGACATATACAGTGAGAGACCACTATCATAAAAACTCATGAAAACATTTACGCACAGAAACAATCCTTGATGTTCACCAGGGAGACGGAGTGGGTAGAGAAAAGCTAACTAAACAATAACCAAAACAACGAAACTCACTGCCGTCGACTCGATTCCAGCTCATAGAGACCCTATAGAACAGATTAGAACTGCCCCACAGAGTTTCCAAGGAGCGCCTGGTGGATTCGAACTGCAGACCTTTGGTTAGCACCGGTGGCTCTTAACCACCACACCCTCAGGGTTTCCAACCAAACAACAGATATGTGGTAACTCTGGTGAAGGAAGAGACGGTACACAAGACTGGGGAATCAACCTCAGCCTCACTCTAACCCTAACCATAACCCTAAACCACTTGTGCCCAAGCCTAGTAACCCCAGCCCTAACCCCAACCCCCAACCACCTAAAACCTATACCCCTAAACCTAACTCCCAAACCTCTAACCCCCAAACCTGAACCCCTAACACCAAACCCTAACCCCTAACCCTAATCCTCTAACCCTTCTGCATCTCTGGGCCTCTCGAGTCTCCGTCTATTTTCTCCCTCCAAATCCTACTAACACTCAGTGGAATTTTGAAGTTTCAGCTGTGCTTTGCTTCTTGTTGTCTCCACCGGTCCCATCAAGGCACTGCATCATTTGCTCTGCTTCACTATTGAGTTCCAGAACCATGGCTTAGAATCGCCTTACACTGAACTTCAGCGATTCGGCGCAAGGGCGCGAGAGGGCACGCGCACCGCCGGTTCTGTTCTGCCCACCAGACCCTCCGAGCATGGGAACCTCCTGGACCTAAGCCGGGACGACCTGGGTACCGCTCCAGTGGGGATAGCAGAAGCTTTTCTTCCCGAGGGACCCAACGCCCCAGGGCGCTCTCTCAATACTCCCATTAATGCTATGATTATCCTAACCCACTCCTCCTGCAAGACCTAGTGGGTCCTCGACCAGGCCCAGCCTTCACGACCCACACCCCCCCGCCGTGGTCACGTAGAGAACCTGCAGGGCCGCGCCCTCCCCGCCCAAGCTCTGCCCCTCCATACCCTGATGCCCTGCAGGCCTCTACTAGGTCCCCGCCCAGGGAAGAGTTGTCGCCCCGCACGAGGGGGGGGGCCACGAGGAAACATTTGGAAACCACCCGCCAGGCACGAAGCCCACTGCCCCTATTGAGACCATGTGAGTAGGGCTGCCCTGCCGACTGGAGCCTGCACAGCATCACTCACGTTTGTCAGCTTCTCACCGCCCTCTGGGCTCAGGGTCCCAGAGCAGCCAATCCCCCCGGGGCGGGGGAGGCGGTCCGTCCGCAGGGGCTGGAAGATCGGGTTGGTGCCCATGGCCCAAGCACTTAAAACCCTTATAAACCCTCATAAACGGCCAGCTCCAGACCTTCAAATGTCAGCCCAAGAGACACCTAATCTCCTCCAACCTAAAAAAAAAAAAAAAAACCCACACCTGTGGCCATCGAGTCAATTCTGACTCATAGCGACCCTATAGGACAGAGTAGAACTGCCCCACAGAGTTTCCAAGGAGCGCCTGGTGGATTCAAACTGCCAACCTTTTGGCTAGCAGCCTTAGCACTTAACCACTAGCCACCAGGGTAACCCACTAAACCCACTGCCACCAGGGTAGAGGCTCCAAATCCCACCAGTTTGAGGAACCCTCATATCCCCTCAGCACCAGAGACCGCGTCCACAGCCACCGGTACACAGCGCCGCACAAATGCTCAAGTTAACAAACAACATGGTTGCTCAGGACCCCTTCCTGCTACCCCCACCCCCGCCACCCAGAGGGGGAGCGGGACCCGGCATCCACACTGTTAACACACACTGAATCGCTGCTTCCACAAGGAGTAGGGTCCCCGCGCTGCTCCACAGATTCCCAGGACCCCTTCCTTTCCAGGTGGGGCCGGGGCCGCGCCGACGCCCCAGCCCTGAGAGTAGACCAGCTGGGCGCGGGCGAGGGCGCGGGGTGCCTCAGCCTCCCAGGCACAGCGCCCAAAACAGTAAGGGGCAGCGGGGCCTTGGGCGGGGGATTGCTCTCTCCCCGTCCCTGGCACCCTACGGAGTCTGGTGGGGGTGGGACGACGAACGGGGGCGAGTGCCCCGTCCTCAGTCTGGAATGTCACCGCCCCCGGGCGAACTCTGGGCCTTGGTTTCCCCCCTGGCACAGGGAGCAGGTGGGGGGCGGAGGGGGCAGGCGCCCATCCCCCAGCTTGGCCCGCAAACCCGCCCCGGGCAGAGGAGGGACCTGGGCGCAGCCCTGGACACGGCCTTTCTCCCCAAGCCCTTCAAGCCCCCAGGCCCGAGGGCACTCCGCAGCTGGATCCCGCGGCTGGACTCCCCCCACCGCCCCGCAAATCCATGGGGATGCAAATTTCGCAGACCCCTAGAGTGGCTGCGTCTGCCCGCCCCCGTGCTGCGTCCGCCCCTGGGGATCACTCGGGACGGGGTACGCCTGAGGGGGCCATGCGAGCTGCTAACCCAACGTCCGGACTCCCCAACCTCTGGAGCCCACAGGATGCTGGCACTGGAAACCGCCCTCCTGGCGCCTTCCCTCCACACCTTCGAGGGGCCGGGCTTGTTCAGTCTGGGAGCGGGTCCCTCCACCCACCTGCCGGAGTTTCATACCTTTCAGAAAACACGGCAGGGAAAGCAGCAGGAACACCATCCTCTCTACGGCGCGCCATCCGGCCCAGGCCCCTCACCACCCGTCCGGGCGCTTCCGTGAGTAACTGGCTGGAGGGCGAGGAACATGGCTGCCGGCCCGCCCAGCGGCCCAGGTGTGGGGCGGGCGTGGGGGGGTTGGGCCTCCAGAGGGGAGGGCGGGGTCTAGAAGCAAGGACTACGCCAAGGTGTGTGGGGTGAGGAGACGGGAGACGTCAGGAGAGGGCCCTCTCCGGCGCAGAGTTAAGTATTGGAGGTGCAACGGTTAAGTGCTTGGCTAACTGAAAGGTGGGCCGTTGGAACCCACCAGCTCAGGGGTTGAAAAGATCTGGAGATGGGCTCCCATAAAGATTCTAACCAAACAAAATCCAAACCAGTTGCTGTTGAATCAACTCAGACTCATAGTGACCCTATAGGGCAGAGTAGAACTGCCCCATAGGGTTTCTAAGACTGTAAGTCTTTACAGAAGCAGACTGCCATGTATCTCCGCCAAGAAGCAACTGGTGGATTTGAACTGTCCACCCTTTGGTTAGCAGCCGAGCTCTTAACCACCGTGCCACCGGGGCTGCACCATAAAAAGCTGCAACCTAGGAAACCTTGTGAAGCAGTTCTAAGTTGTCATACAGGGTTGATATGAGTCAGAATCTCTTGATGGCACACAACCATGATTGTACTAAGAAAAATTCCTGCAAGCATCTGTCTACATGACTCCTGAAGCAAACATGCATGCACGCTATCAAAGCAGTGCGGCCAAAGACAGGAAATTGGGATAGAGACATTATAGACTGCACACTGAAAAGTGATTTCTGAGGGGCATGCAGCTCAAGCGGAGGAGGTAGCATACAACTAAATGCCCTTCTCCTTCTATTGTTCAATGGTCTTGAGAAAGAATGTGTCCCAGGAATTAACTGTAGCCCAGGAGAACTTGAAGACAGCAAATACAGAGGACGGGTCAGGATGCTTCTGCAGTGGTCAGGGTGAGGAGTGATGGTGGTAGTGCAGGTGGGAACAGTGGGCAGGCCTGAGGTGTACTTTGGAGCTTGAGCTGCCAAGAATTGCTGGTCGATCAGACGTATGGGATGAGGGGAATGGAGAATGAAAGGTGACTTCTGGAATTCAGGCTACCATGAGCGCATGGTCACCAGAGCCATTCTCTACCACGTGGAAAACCATGGAGGAACAAACTTGAGAAAATGACCAAAAGATTTTTTCTGGACATGTTAGATTTGGATGTCTGAGGTCATCCAAGTGTGGAGAACAGTTTACAGCTGTGGATACCACTCTGAGGTAGAATAGTTTTCCAGGTTCTAAGAATTTGGAGATCATCAGCCTATAGCTGATTTGAAAGCCACTGGTGGTGCAGTGGTTATGCATTTGGGTGCTACCAAAAGGTCTGCAGTTTGAATCTACCAGTCCCTCCTTGGAAACCCTGTGGGGAAGCTCTACTCTGTCCTGTACGGTCCCTATGAGTCAGAATCCACTCGATAGCGACTTCTTTTTGTTTTGTTTTGTTTTAATACTAAGCTCAGAAAAGTTGTGTGTCAGGGTTGTATTTTTTCACAATACTTATTCAGGCAGTTCGAATCTACCAGCCACTCCTTGGAAACCCTATGGGTCAATTCTACTCTGTCGTTTAGGGTCGCTATGAGATAGAATTGACCCAACAGCAATGGACTTAGAACTTGGACTTAGAGGAGCCCTTTCTTTGTCAAAGCTGAAAGTTTTACTTCATACTTTTTAAAAACTGCCATGTCTCATGCTATGCGGCTACCCTTACAGGAGCATTTTTGGTGCTAACTTGACTTGTTCTTGGTGAAGGGCTCTGTATTCATTTTCTAGGGCTGCCGTAGTAAATTACCAAAAACTCAGTGTCTTTAAAAAAACGTATAATCCATACAGTCCAAGAAGCTGGATCATATGAAGAAGAAGGGGCACCAGGATTGGAGGAAGACTCATTAACAGCCTAGACATGCAGATGACACAACCTTGCTTACTGAAAGTGAAGAGGACTTGAAGCACTTCCTGATGAGGATCAAAGACTTCAGCCTTCAGTATGGATTACACTTCAACATAAAGAAAACAAAAATCCTCGCAACTGGAACAATAAAAAAATCACGATAAACAGAGAAAATACTGAAGTCGTCAAGGATTTCATTTTACTTGGATCCACAGTCAACACCCATGGAAGCAGACTTCGAGAATCAAATGACATATTTTATTGGGCAAATCTGCTACAAAAGACCTCTTTAAAGTGTTAAAAATCGAAGATGTCACTTTGAGGACTAAGGTGTGCCTGAACCAAGCCATGATATTTTCAGTCGCCTCATATGTATGCTAAAGCTGGACAATGAATAAGGAAGACAAAAGAACTGAAACTTGAATTATGTTGTTGGTGAAGAATAATGAATATGCCATGGACTGCTAGAAGAATGAACACACCTGTCTTGGAAGAAGTACAGCCAGAATGCTCCTTAGAAAGGTGGGTGGCAAGACTTGGTCTCACGTCCTCTGGACATATTATCAGGAGGAATCAGTCCCTGGAAAAAGACATCGTGCTTGGTAAAGTAGAGGGTCAGTGAAAAAGACAAAGATGCTCAATGAGACAGATTGAGACGGCGGCTGCAACAGTGGGCTCAGACACAGCAATGACAAAGCAGGGCTGGGCACTGTTCCGTTCTGTTGTACACAGGGTCGCTATGTGTTGGAACTGACTCAACAGCACCTAACAACAACATCATAAACTCACTGGATCTCCTGGGGATAGAATGTCATATTCAGTGTAGAATAGACAGAGTTTCTTTGTCTGTTTACCATATTTACTAATTTACATTTGATAACTTCCACAGTCTGTTGGATCGCCTTTCTTTGAATGGACACAAACGTGCATCTCTTGCAGTCTGTTGGCCAGGTAGCTAGCTTCCAAATTTCTTTGCATGGTGGAGTGAGCTTCTGCAGTGCTGCATCTGTTTGTTGAAACAACTCAGTGGGTGTTCTGTCAGTTCCTGGAGCCTTGTTTTTCGCCAGTGCCTTCAGTGTAGCTTGGACTTCTTGCTTCACTACTACCAGTTCTTCATCATATGCCACCTCATGAAACGACTGAAAGTCGACCATTTCTTTTGGTACTGTGACTCTGTGTATTCTTTCTGTCTTCTGTGTGTGTGTGCTTTAAGTGAAACTTTACAAATCAAGTCAGTCTCTCATACAAAAATTTGTATACAGCTTGCTATGTACTCCTAGTTCCTCTCCCACTAATGAGACAGCACACTCCTTCTCTCAGCCCTGTATTCCCTGTGTCCATTCAGCCACTTTCTGTCCCCCTCTGCCTTCTCACCTCCCCTCCAAACGGGAGCTGCCCACATAGTCTCATGTGTCCACTTGAGACAAGAAGGTCACTCCTCACCACTATCATATTCTATCCTATAATCCAGTCCAATCCCTGTCTGAAGAGTTGGCTTTGGGAATGGTTCCAGCCTTGGGCCAACAGAAGGTCTGGGGACCGTGACCTCCAGGGTTCCTCTAGTCTCAGTCAGATCATTAAGTCTGATTTTTTTTATGAGACTTTGAGGTCTGCATCTCACTGCTCTCATGCTCCGTCAGGGATGCTCTGTTTCGTTCCCTGTCGGGGCAGTCTTCGGTTGTAGACGGGCACCATCTAGTTCTTCTGGTCTCAGGCTGATATAGTCTTGGATTTATGTGGCCATTTCTGTCTTCTGGACTCATAATTACCTTGTATCTTTGGTGTTCTTCATTCTCCTTTGCTCCAGCTGGGTTGAGACCAATGGATACATCTTAGATGGCTGCTTGATAGTGTTTTTAAGACTGCAGATGCCACTCACCAAAGTGGGATGCAGAATGTTTTCTTGATAGATTTTATTATGCCAATTGACCTAGATGTCCCCTGAAAACATGGTCCCCCAACTGTTGCCCCTGCTACTCTGGCCTTTGGAGCATTTGGTTTATTCAGGAAACTGCTTTTGATTTAGTCCAGTTATGCTGACCTCTCCTTTATTGTATGTTGTCTTTCCCTTCACCTAAAATAGTTCTTGTCTACTATCTAAATTTGCGAATATCCTTCTCCCTTCCTTTCTCCCCACCCTCATAACCATCAAAGAATATTTTCTTCTCTGTTTAAACTATTTCTTGAGTTCTTATAATAGTGGTCTCATACAATATTCGTCCTTTTGCAACTGACTAATTTCACTCAGCATAATGCCCTCCAGATTCCTCCAAGCTATGAAATATTTCACGGATTCATCATTGTTCTTGATCTGTGTGAAGTATTCCATCGTGTGAATGCACCACAATTTATTTATCCATTCATCTGTTGATGGGCACCTTGGTTACTTCCATCTTTCTGCTATTGTAAACAGTGCTGCAATGAACATGGTTGTGCATATATCTGTTCATATAAAGGCTCTTATTTCTCTAAGATATATTCCAAGGAGTGGGACTGGCATATCCTATTGTAGTTCTATTTCTAGCTTTTTAAGGAAGTGCCAGATTGATTTTCAAAGTGGCTGCACCATTTTAAATTCCCACCAGCAGTGAATAAGTGTTCCAGTCTCTCTACAACCTCTCCAACATTTATTATTTTGTGATTTGGGATTAATGGCAGCCTTGCTGGAGTGAGATGGTATCTCATTGTAGTTTTGATTTACATTTCTCTAACGGCTAATGATTGTGAGCATTTCCTCATGTATCTGTTACCTGCCTGAATGTCTTCTTCGTTGAAGTGCCTGTTCCTATCCTTTGCCCATTTTTAAAATGGATTATTTGTCTTTTTGTTATTGAGTTTTTGCAATATCATGTAGATTTTAGAGATCAGAGGCTGATCGGAAATGTTATAGCTACAAACTGTTTCCCAGTCTGTAGGTAATCAGTTTACTCTTCTGGTGAAGGCTTGGGATGAGCATAAGTGTTTGATTTTTAGGCGTTCTCTTTTCTCTTTGGTGCTTGCACATTGTTAGCAATGTTTTTTGTACTGTTTATGCTATGTATTAGGGCTCCTAGTGTTGTCCCTGTTTTTTCTTCCATGATTTTTATCATTTTAGATTTCATATTTAGGTCCTTGATCCATTTTCAGTTAGTTTTTGTGCCTGGTGTGAGGTATGGATCTTGTTTCATTTTTTTGTGGAGGGATATCCAGTTATGCCAGCACCATTTGTTAAAGAGGCTATCTTTCCCTCATTTAACTGACTTTGAGCCTTTATCAAATATCAGCTAATAAGTGAATGGATTTATGTCTGATTTCTCAATTCTGTTCCATTGGTCTATGTGTCTGCTGCTGTACCGGTACCAGGCTGTTTTGACTACTATGGTGGTATAACAAGTTCTAAAATTAGGTAACGTGATGCCTCCCACTTTGTTCTTCTTTTTCAGTAATGCTTTATGTATCTGGGGCCTCTTTCCCTCCCATATGAAGTTGGTGATTTGCTTCTCCATCACATTAAAAAATGCCCTTGGAATTTGGATTGGAATTGCAGCATATCTATAGATCACTTTCAGTAGAAGAGATATTTTTACAATGTTCAGTGTTCCTGTCTATTATCAAGGTATGTTTGTCCACTTACATAAGTCTCTTTTGGTTTCTTTTAGTAGTGTCTTGTAGTTTTGTTTGTATGGGTCTTTTATGTCTCTGGTTACAATTATTCCTAGTATTTTATCTTCTTGGGGGTACCGTAAATGGCATTGATTTGGTGATTTCCTCTTTGATGTTCTTTTTGTTGGTATAGAGGAATCCAACTGATTTTTGTAGGTTTATCTTGTATCCTGATACTCTGCTGAACTCTTCTAGTAGTTTCAGTAGTTTTCTTGAGGATTCTTTAGGGTTTTCTCTGTATAAGATCATGTCATCTGCAAATAGAGATACTTTTACTTCTTGTTTACCAATCTGGATGCCCTTTATTTCTTTATCTGGTGTAATTGCTCTGGCTAGGACCTCCAGCACACTGTTGAACAAGAGTCGTGATAAAGGGCATCCTTGTCTGGTTCCCCATCTCAAGGGAATGCTTTCAGACTCTCTCCATTAAGGGTGATGTTGGCTGTTGGCTTTATATAAATGCCCTTTATTGTGTTGAGGAATTTTCCTTCTATTCCTATTTTCTGAGAGTTTTTATCATGAATGGGTGTTGGACTTTGTCAAATGCCTTTTCTGCATCAATTGATAAGATCATGTCCTTTGTTTTACCTATATGGTGGATTACTTTGATTGTTCTTCTAATGTTGAACCATCCCTGCATACCTAGTATGAATCCCACGTGGTCATGGTGAATTATTTTTTTGATATGTTATTGAATTCTATTGGGTAGAATTTTGTTGAGGATTTTTGCATCTAAGTTCGTGAGGAATATAGGTCTGTAATTTTTTTGTGTGTGTGGTGTCTTTACCTGGTTTTGATATCAGGGATATGCTGGCTTCATAGAATGAGTTTGGGAGTATTCCATCTTTTTCAATGCTCTAAAATACCTTTACTAGTAGTAGTGTTAACTCTTCCCCGAAAGTTTGGTAGAACTCACCAGGGAAGCTGTCAGGGCCAGGGCTTTTTTGTTGTTGTTGTTGGGAGATTTTTTATTTTTTTAATTACCTTTTTCAACCTCTCCTTCTGTTATGGGTTTATTTAATTGTTCTACCTCTGTTTCTGTTAGTTAGGTAGGCAATGTGTTTGTAGAAATGTATCCATTTCTTCTAGGTTGTCAAAGCTGTTAGAGTATGATTTTTCATACTAATCTGATATGATTCTTTTAATTTCAGTTGGGTCTGTTGTGATGTTGGGTAATTTGCTTCTTCTGTTTTTCTTTTGTCAGTTTGGCCAGTGTTTCAGCAATTTCGTTAATTTTTTCAAAGAACCAGCTTTTGGTCTTGTTAACTCTTTCAATTTTTTTTTCTGTTCTCTATTTCATTTAATTCTGCTCTACTTTTTATTATTTAATTTCTTCTGATGCCTGAGGGTTTCTTTTGTTGCTCTCTTTCTATTTGTTTAAGTTGTAGGGATAATTCTTTGATTTTGGCCCTTCCTTCTTTTTGGATGTGTGCATGTATTGCTATAAATTGACCTCTGGGCACTGCTTTACCTGTGTCTCAAAGGTTCTGGTAGGAAGTGTTTTCATTCTCATTGGATACTTTGAATTTCATTATTCCATCCTTAATGTCTTCTATAACCCAGTCGTTTTTGAGCAAGGTATTGCTCAGTTTCTGAGTGTTTGATTTCTTTTCCCCACTTTTTTTTGTTTGTTTGTTTTTGATATCTGCTTTTATAGCTTCATGGTCAGAGAAGATGCTTTGCAATATTTTGATGTATTGGGTTCTGTTAAGGTGTGCTTCATGGCCTAATATGTGGTCTCTCCCAGAGAATGTTCCATATGCATTGGAAAAGAAAGTATACTTGGCTGCTGTTGGGTGGAGTGTTCTGTATATGTATGTGAAGTCAAGTTGGTTGATTGTGGCATTTAGATCTTCAGTGTCTTTACTGAGCTTCTTTCTGAATGTTCTGTTCTTCACCAAAGTGGTATGTTGGAGTCAGCTAATATTATTGTGGCGCTGTCTATCTCACTTTACAATGCTGTTAGAGTTTGTTTTATGTATCTTGAAGCCCTGTCACTGGGTGTGTAAATATTTAATATGGTGATATCCTCCTGGTATGTTGTCTGTTTAATCATTATATAGTGTCCTTCCTTATCCTTTTTGGTGAATTTAACTTTAAAGTCTATTTTGTCAGAAATTATTGCCACTCTTGCTCTTTTTTGATTGTTGTTTGCTTGATATATATTTTTGCCATCCTTTGAGTTTTAGTTTGTTTGTGTCTTTAAGGAGTGTCTCTTGTAGGCAGCATATAGATGGATCGTGTTTTTTGATCCATTCTTTCACTCTCTTTCTCTATTGGTACATTTAGTCCATTTACATTCAGCGTAATTATGGTAGTTATGAGTTTTGTGCCATCATTTTGATATCTTTTTTTGTATGTTGTCGAGTTTCTTTTTTCTGCTTAATTTTTTGTACTGAGTAGATTTTCTTTGTATATTGCCTTTTCCTCTTATTCATTGTTGATTTTTTTTTTCTGAGTTATGTTTTTCTTGTATTTTATTTCGATGTGTAGCATTGTTAGTCTCCTTTTTGGTTACCTTAATATTTGCCATTATTTTTCTAAGTTTAAACCTAACTTTTATTTCTATCCCCTTGACTATCTCTCTGTATGAAAGATCTATGACTACATTTTTCAGGCCCTCTTTATTATTTTAGTATTGTCATCCTTTACATAATAACATCACTGTTTCCCTGTTCTGAGCATTTTTTTATCTTGATTTATTTTTGTGATTTCCCTACCTGGGTTGATATCTGGTTGCTCTGCCCTGCATTCTAGTCTTGTGTTGATATCTGATATTGTTGATTTTCTAACCAGAAAACCCTCTTTAGTATTTCTTGTAGGTTTTTTTTTTTTTTTACAAATTCCCTAATCTTCTGTTTATCTGGAAATGTCCTAATTTCACCTTCATATTTGAGAGACAGTTTTGCTGTGTATATGATTCTTGGCTGGCAATTCTTTTCCTTCATCACTTTATATAACTCATCACATTGCCTTCTTCCCTGCATGGTTTCTCTCGAGTAGTCTGAGCTTATTCTTATTGAGTCTCCTTTGTAGGTGACTTTTCATTTATTCCTAGCCGCTCTTAAAATTCTCTCTATGTCTTTGGTTTTGGCAAGTTTGTTTATAATATGTCTGGGTGACTTTCTTTTGAGATCTACCTTATGTGGGGTTCAATGAGCATTTTGGATAGATATCTGCTGCTCATCTTTCATGGTATGAAGGAAGTTTTCTGCCAACAAATCTTCAACAATTCTGTTTTTTCTGTTATCCCTCCCTAATCTGATACTTCAATCACTCATAGGTTATTTCTCCTGATAGAGTCCCACATGATTCTTAGGATTTCTTCATGTTTTTTTAAAATAATTTGCTCTGATTTTTCTTCAAATATATCGGTGCCACGTTATTTATCTTCAATCTCATTAATTCTGCTTTCCATTTCCTCAATACCGTTCCTCTGTCTACTGAGTTGTCTAATTCTGTAATTTTATTGTTAATCTTCTAAATTCCTGATTGCTTTCTTTCTATGGATTGTTGCAGCCTATTAAATTTTTCTTTATGTTCTTGAGTAACCTTTTTAATTTCTTCAGCTACTTTATCTGTGTGTTCTTTGGCTTGTTCTGCATTTTCCCTGATCTCCCTGATCTCTTGAAAGTTCTGTATATTAACCTTTTGTATTCTACATCTGGTAATTCCAGGAAAACACCTTCATCTGGAAGATTCCTTGATTCTTTGTATTGAGAGATTGTTGAAGTGATCATGGTCTGCTTATGTGATTTGATATTGACTGATGTCTCTGAGCCATCTATAAGTTATTTTATTTTACTTTTGCCTACTGTATCGTAGCTTTTTGCTTTGTTTTGTTTTGATATGCCCAAATAGGGTGCTTGAGTGAGCTCGCTTGATCATTTGCAACTTTCAAGATTTAACATCCTGTCACCAGATGGCTAGAGCTGTTACCAGGTATATGAGCCTAGGAGTCCATTCACTTTTCTTGTATAATTCAGTTCAGGTGTCTAGGTAGCTGGTCATCAATTGTAGGTCATCAAGTCCTATAGTCTTAGATGGGGAGGGGTGATTGTTGTAGACACAGGTATCTGGTTGCAGCAGGGGGTCACACTCTGAACAAAAGGCAGGGGGCTGACAACCATCTCCCAAGTGTCTGTGAGGAAAGTGCACCCCTGTTTTCTATAGTGCACGGGTAGGTGGGTTCTGCAGTCAGACCACAGGCACCCTATGCTTTTGTTTGTAAGGACTGGGAGGCACCTGTTATCCTTGGACCCCTGTTGTGGGTGTCTAGATGATGTGGGTGGAGCCACCAGTTCTCAGGCCCCCAGTGTAGGTAGGTAAGGACCCTGTTTAATAGGCAGAGCAGTGTCAAACATCAAAAACACACCTCTCCACTGCAAGGTAAAACAGTTGAAGTTGGATACCCAGCACATACACCATTGCAGTAACAAGGGCCTAATCTCCCAAGATGGGCCTACACAGGTCCATGCAGGGGGGAAAGGTATTCAAAGTCCGTGGACCATTTGTGCCTGGAAAGGAGCTTCTTCTGTCCTGAGCTCCCCAGCTTAGTGGAGCTGGCAGATTCTCTTTTCCCCCAATTGTTAATTTATTCCTTCTCCAAGGCCAGGAGAATGGCTCAGTCTGCACAGCAACACCTATCTCAGGTGCAGGGAAATCTACAGCTACTGAAGCCGTCTTGGGGGCTCAGCGCACAGTAAAACAAATGCAAGTACTTAGCTTTTGCCAACAGCACTGTTCTTCTCTGGTTCCAGAGTTGTGAGTAGACTGTGAGACTTGCTATCTCCCCCTGAGGAGACTGCATCCTGAATGCTACTGTCAGCCCTACCACTGTCCCTCCAGGGGACTGTGTCCAAGGGGTGCCATTTCTCACCAAGTCAGGTCCGGCAACTGCTCCCCACTTCTGAACCGTGTCTCCCTCCCCCAGCCACTCAGTCTGATTTCCTAACTTTGCCTTTGATGTTCAGGGCCCTTATCTTGTCATGTATAAAATTGTTCCACTTGTTTTTTCAGGTCTTTGTTTATTTATTTATTTTTTTTGGTTTTTGTTGTAAGAGGAATCACTGGAAGTGTCTGACTACTGTGCAATCTTGACTCCACCTCTCTCTATCTTCTTTTGATGCTTTCTGCATCATTTAATATTTTCCCTGTAGAATCCTTCAATATTGCAACACAAGGCTTGAATTTTTTCTTCAGTTCTTTCAGTTTGAGAAATGCCGAACATGTGCTTCCCTTTTGATTTTCTAACTCCAGGTCTTTGCACGTTTCATGATAATATTTTACTTTGTCTTCTTGAGGTGCCCTTTGAAATTTTCTGTTCATCTCTTTTACTTCGTCATTTTCTTTTTGCTTTAGCTACTCTACATTCAAGAGTAAATTTCAGAGTCTTTTCTGACATCCATTTTGGTCTTCTTTTTTTCTTTCCTGGCTTTTTAATGACCTCTTGCTTTCTTTTTTTTCTGACAGATATACATATATATTTTATTTCATATCTTTATTGTCATACTTTAGATGAACGTTTACAGAACAAACTAGGTTCCCATTAAACAATTAGTACACATATTGTTTTGTGACACTAATTACCAACCCCACAATATGTCAACACTCTCCCCTTCTTGACCCTGGGTTCCCTATTACCAGCTTTTCTGTCCCCTCCTGCCTTCTAGCCCTTGCCCCTGGGCTGGTGTGCCCCTTCAGTTTTGCTTTATGGGTCTGTCTAATCTTTGTCTGAAGGGTGAACCTCAGGGGTGACTTTATTACTGAGCTAAAAGTGTGTCCAGGGGACGTATTCAGCATTTCTCCAGTCTCTGTCAGGCGAGTAATCTGGTCTTTTTTGTGAGTTAGAATTTTGTTCCACATTTTTCTCCAGCTCTCAGACCCTCTATTGTGATCCCTGTCAGAGCAATGACCTCTTACTTTCTTCATGTATGATGTCCTTGATGTCATTCCACAACTCATCTGGCCTTCAATCATTAGCCTTCAATTCATCAAATCTATTCTTGAGATAGTCTCTAAATTCAGGTGAGATATAATCAAGGTTGTACTTTGGCTCTCGTAGACTTGCATATGAGAAATTGATGGTCTGTTCCACAGTCAGCCCCTGGTTTGTTCTGACTGATGATATTGAGCTTTTCCATTGTCTCTTTCCACAGATGTAGACATTTGATTCCTGTATATTCCATCTGGTGAAGCCCATGTGTATACTCACCATTTAAGTTGTTGAAAAAAGGTATTTACAATGAAGAAGTTATTGGTCTTGCAAAATTCTATCATGCTGTCCCCAAGGCCAGATTTTCCAACTACTGTTCCTTCTTCTTTGTTTCCAACTTTCACATTGCAATCATCAGTAATTATCAATGCATCTTGATTGCATGTCTGATCAATTTCAGTCTGCAGAAGTTGGTAAAAATCTTCAGTTTCTTCATCTTTGGCATTAGCAGTTGGTGCATAAATTTGAATAATAGTCATATTAACTGCTTGTCATAGATTGAAATGTGTCCCTAAAAAATATCTGTCAAATTGGCTAGGCCATGATTCTCAGTATTGTATGATTGTCTACCATTTAGTCATCTAATGTGATTTCCCTATGTGGTGTAAATCCTATCACAATGATGTGATGAGATGGATTAGTCGCAGTTATATTGATGAGATCTATAAGATTAGATAGTGTCTTAAGCTAATACCTTTTGAGGTATAAAAGAGATAAGCAAGCAGAGAGATATGAGGACCTCATAACACCAAGAAAGCATCCCCAGTAGTAGAGCATGTCCTTCGGACCCAGGGTCCCTGCACCTGAGAAGCCCCTTGACCAGGAGAAGATTGATGATGGAGACCTTCCCACAGTGCTGACAGAGAAAGTTTCCCCTGGAGCTGACACCCTGAATTTTGAATTCTAGCCTACTAGACTGTGAGAAAATAAATTTCTCTTTGTTAAAGCCACCCATTTGTGGTATTTCTGTTATAGCATCACTATATGACTAAGACACTGGTCTTCCTTGTAGGCATATGGATATTATCCTATCACTGACAGCACTGTACTTCAGGATAGATCTTGAAATGTTCTTTTTGATGATGAACTCTCTTCGATTTGGCACAGTAGTCCATAAAAAAAAAAGTCCATATGATTGTCCAATTCAAAATGGTGAATATCAGTCCGTTTCAGCTCACTAATGCCTAAGATATTGATGTTTATGTGTTCCATTTCATTTTTTAATGATTTCTAATTTTCCTAGATTCATACTTCATACATTCTATGTTTCTATTATTAATGGATGTTTGCAGCCGTTTCTTCTCCTTTTGTGTCATGCCACATCAGCAAATGCAGGTCTCGAAAGCTTGATTCCATGCATGTCATTGAGGTCAACTCTACTTTGAGGAGTGTGCGCGGTTTTGTTCTTCTGTAACTTGTATCTTTTAAAATAAATCTTATAAAGCTTTTGTTTAATTAAATGGTTTTGAAAATTCATCTAAAATCATTGCTAAGCTTTCTGTTACAATTCTTCAATTGCATTTAATTTCTATTAGGTTTTCTGCTTAGACTATTGTATAACCTTCAATAATAATTTTTATATCAATTCACAACCATTATAATTTCTTTTTCTTTTTGGGGGGGTGTTTAAATCTGAAATATAATTATGAATAGAAGCGTTAATAGCAGATATTATTTTCTCGTTTCTTCTGTTAAATAAAGGTTTGAACTTAAAACTGTTGGATGATCTGTTTCATCTAAAAAACTCCACCTTTTTTTTTTTTCAGAAATAAACTATTAGTCTTATTTTGTTTATTTATTATATATATATAACTATATACGTCTTTCTTTACTCTCTGGTTCTTTTTAAGATTTTTATTGTATTCATGTACTGAAGTTTCACTACATTATATCTTGATTCAGATTTATTTTTACTTTGCCCTCTTGGGATATCTTTGCCTTCCCTAATCTAAGGATTGATATGTTTCATTGTTTTTAGTCACTAGTTCCCCAAATGTTTTTTCCTATCTTTTTGAAGGGATAGAATTCCTCCACGTTTTGTGAATATATGTACGTCATATTTACAATCACGTTTTTAAAATGATTTTGCCCACGAGGTAGCTAATATTTTCCTAAATTAAAGAAGTGGGGAAAACAGCACAATACAGAAATAATGAATGCCACATCAGATCAGTTATTTGATGCCATGTCTTATGACTGCCAGTGGAACATATTGTTTTTTATCCATGTCTCCCTGATTATGTGCTAGTATCCTGTCCTGTGAACTCATTTCAAGGGCTGTGTGCCTGACCTGGAAGCAGCTTTCAGCATTTTCCCCAGGTCTAAATAGAAGAGGATGTTTTTTCTTCTGTAAAAAGAAATCCAAATAGGTTTTTTTTTTGTCCCTTTTATTTTTATTTTATCCATTGAAAGAGAAATAAATATTTATTTGTAGTCTATTTACAAAACTTTTTCACCTGTCTTTATTTTTAATTTTCCCCCATAATTTTGTGATATGGGTATTAGCATTTATTACATTATACACAAAAAGAAAGGACAAGGAGAAAAAATTCTGATGATAATTTCAGAGAAGAAACAAAAGTGGGAGAAACAAGCCTTAAATCTGGACCATGACCATACATGGGAGGTAAAACTTTTATTCACCACCTTCACTGGGTGACACCTAAAATATTTCAGGATTTGTGTCAGGATTAAATTGTAGTTTATACTTCACACAACCTCTTAAGGTTGATATCACCACTGACATTTTATAGATGATAAAACTGATATGAGGAGATTTTAAGTAGTTTTCCCTAAATGTCCAGCTAAATTATATATGTATATAAAACCTTTTAAAATACATACCCTGTAAACCAAACCCATTGCCATAGAGTTGATTCCAACTCACAGCTACCCTATATTATCTCTCAACTATTTGGAACTGGTGAATCTAAAGGGTGGTACACTTTTTAATGACATAGAACAGAAAGAAAGAGAGAAAGGAAAGAAGTAAAGGAAGGGAGGGAGGGAGGAAGAGAAAGAGAGAGGGAGGAAGGACGGAAGGAAGGTAGGAAGAAAGAAAAGAAAGTTATTAAAATAGAAATTCTCTGTATATAGTAGAGGATCAACAATATATACAAATGAATTTTTATTCCCAGATGAAATTGTTTTAGTTTAAAAATTTATTCGTTTTAACAAATTCTTGTGTTTATATTTCGTCATATGTCCTGGCTCTAACATATTCTCATTCAACAGTGAGTTATTCTAAAACTAATGAATGATAGAAGAAGACATATACACTATCACAGAAAAATGGCTTCTCAGAGCCTCCTAACGAACTCCAATTAAAGTATTGCTCCCAATTCAAAAGTATCTGTTCTTAGGAGATTTTGCTTACAAAGAAACACCCATGTTGTCTCCTTAGTAAGTCAGGGTGTACATATTATGTAAAGGAATATCCTCCAATGGCTTCCAAGTTTGAAATAAATTACATATCATCATGACATGTATTGCCTTGCATTGTTGTTGTTGTTAGTTTCCTCAAGTCAGTTCCAAATCATATTGGCACTATGTACAACAGAATGAAACACTGCCAGGTCCTGTGTCTTCTTAGGTCTTCCTTACTCATTGTCCAGTTTTCACGTGCATATGAGGCAATTGAAAACACCGTGGCTTGGATCAGGGACACTTTAGTCTTCAAGGTGACATCTTTGCTTTTTAATGCTTTAAAAATTTCTTTTGCAGCAGATTTTCCCAATGCAATGCATCATTTGATTTCTTGACTGATGTTTCCATGGGTGTTGACTGTGGATCCAAGTAAAATGAAATCCTTGACAATTTCAATCTTTTCTCCATTTATCATGATGTTGCTTATTGCTCCACTGATGAGAATTTTTGTTTTCTTTATGTTGAGGTGTAATTCATACCTAAGTCTTTACAGTCTTTGGTCTTTATCAGTAAGTGCTTCAAGTCCTGTTCACGTTCAGCAAGCAAGGCTGTGCCATCCGCATATCACAGGATGTTAATGAGTCTTCTTCCAATCATGATGCTCTGTTCTTCATATAGTTCAGTTTTTTGGACTATGTGGACTGCATACAGATTGAATAATTATAGTGAAAGGATGATGCACACCTTTCCTGACTTTAAACCATGCAGTAGCCCATTGTTCTGTTTGAATGACTGCCTCTTGATCTATGCAGAGGTTCCCCATGAGCACAATTAAGTGTTCTGGAATTCCTGTTTTTTGTGATGTTATCCATAATTTGTTATGATTCACAGAGTCAAATTCCTTTGCATAGTCAATAGAACACAGGTAAACATCTTTCTGATATTCTCTGCCTTCAGCCAGGATCCATCTGACATCAACAATGACTTACCTGTTCCCACGTCCTCTTTTGAATCTGGCTTGAATTTCTGACAGTTTCTGTCAATGCACTGCTGCAGCCACTGTTGAATGATCTTCAGCAAAAATTCACTTGCATGTGATATTGATGATAATTTCTGCATTTGGTTGAAACACCTTTCTTTGGAATAGGCATAAATATGGATCTCTTCCAGTCAGTTGGCCAGGTAGCTGTATTCCAAATTTCTTGGCATAGACATATGAGCACTTCCAGTATTGCATTTGTTTGTTGAAACATCTCTATTAGTATTCCATCAATTCCTGGAGCCTTGTTTTTCTCTAATGCCTTCAGTACTGCTTGGACCTCTTCCTTCGGTACCATTGCTTCCTGATCATATGCTGCCTCCCGAAATGGTTGAACATCTACCAATTCTTTTTGGTGTAGTGACTCAGTGTATTTCTTCCATCTTCTTTTGGTACATTCTGAGTTGTTCAATATTTTCTCTGTAGAATCCTTCACTATTGCAACTTGAGGCTTGAATTTTTTCTTTGGCTCTTTCAGCTTGAGAAATGCTAAGGGTGTTCTTCCCTTTCGATTTCTAACTCCAGATCTTTGTATATGTCATTATAATACTTTGCTTTGTCTTCCATAGCTGCTCTTTGAAATCTTCTGTTTAACTCTTTTACTTCATCATTTCTTCTGTTCTTTTTAGCTACTAGATGTTCAAGAGCACATTTCAGAGTCATAAATCTTATGACATCCATTTTGATCTTTTCTTTCTTCCCCTTTTAATGACCTCTTGTTTTCTTTGTATGTCTGATGTCCTTGATGTCACTCCACTACTCATCTGGTCTTTGGTCATTAGTGTTCAACATGTCAAATCTATTCTTGAGATGGTCTCTAAATTCAGGTGGGATATACTCAAGGTCATACTTTGGCTCTCATACACTTGTTCTGATTTTCTTCGGCTTCAACTGGAACTTGCATATGTGTAGTTGACTGTTCTGTAGTTGGTCCCGGCCATGTTCTGACTGATGGTATTGAGCTTTTCCATCATCTCTTTCCACACAGGTAGTCAGTTTGATTCCTGTGTATTCCATCCGGTGAGGCCGACACTTATAAAAAAAAAAAAAAAAACTTGCTGTTTATGTTGTGGAAAAAGTTATTTGCAATGAAGAAGTCGTTTGTCTTGCAAAATTCTATCATGTGATCTCTGGTATCATTTCTATCACCAAGGCCATATTTTCAACTACTGATCCTTCTTTGTTTCCAATTTCTCATTCCAGTAACCAGTAGTTATCAATGCATCCTGATTGCACATTCCATAAATTTCAGACTGTAGAAATTGGTAAAAATCTTCAATTTCTTCATCTTTGTCCTTAGTGGTTGGTGTGTAACTTTGAATAGATTGTATTAACTGGTATTCCTTGTAGGCGTATGAATATTATGCCATCACTGGCAGTGTTGTACTTCTGGATAGATCTTGAAATGCTCTTTTTAGTGATTAGTGCACAGCTATATTCATTGCAGCACTGTTTACAAAAGCAAAAAGATGGAAACAACCAAGATGCCCATCAACAGATGAGTGGACAAACAGATTATGGTATATTCACATAATGGAATATTACACAGTGATAAAGAACAACGATGAATCCATGAAACATCTCATAACATGGAGGAATCTGGAAGGCTTTATACTGAGGGAAATTAGTCACAGAAGGACAAATATTGTATGAGACCATTTTTATAAGAACTCAAGAAAAGATTTAAACACAGTAGAAAACAATCTTCGATGGTTGCCAGTGTGGGAAGGGATGGAGAGGGTTTTCACTAATTAGATAGTAGATAGAATTATTTTAGGTGAAGGGAAGGACAACACACAATGCAGGGGAAGTCAGCACAACAGGACTTATCCAAAAGCTAAGAAGTTTCCAGGATACAACCAAACATTTTGAGGGACAGAGTAGCAGGGGCGGAGGTCTGGGGACCATGGTTTCAGTGAACATCTAGGTCAATTGGCATAACAAAGCATATAAAGAAAACGTTGTGCATCTCACTTTGTTGAGTGGCATCTGGGGTCTTAAAAGCTAGCAAACTGCCATGTGAAAAAATGCATCAATTGCTCTCAACCCATCTGGAGCAAAGGAGAATGAAAAACACCAAAGACACAAGGAAAATATTAGCCCAAGAGAAAGAAAGGGCTACATAAAGCAGAGACTCCATCTGCCTGAGACCAGAAGAACCAGATGGTGCCTGCCTACCACCAATAACTGCACTGAAAGGGAACATGGCAGAGAATCCCTGATGAAGCAGGAGAAAAGTGGGATGCAGACCTCAAATTCCAGTAAAAAGACCAGACATAATGGTCTGAGATGGAGGTACCCCAGAGGTCATGACCCCCAGACTGTCTGTCAGCCAAAACTAAAACCCATTCTTGAAACCAACTCTTCAGACAAAGATTAGACTATAGGACCTAAAATGATACTGGTGAGGAGTGTGATTCTTAGCTTAAGTAGACACATGAGACTATATGGGCAGCTCCTATCTGGAGTAAAGATGAGAAGGCAGAGGAGAACAGGAGCTGGTTGAATGGACACAGGGAACACAGGTGGAGAGAAGGAGTGTGCTGTCACATAGTAGTGAGAGCAACTAGGGTCATATAACAATGTAGATAAGTTTTTGTATGAGAAACTGACTTGGATTGTAACTTTTCACTTAAAGCACAATAAAAAAAGAAAAGAAAATCTAGTATAGACTCATAAACAACTTTTATGACCTTCAGGAGATGATGCTTTTCTTCTAACTTTATATCCTAAGATTTGCTGAAGCAGTGCATCAGCTCCCATTGAGGAGCTGTATTTCTTCCTTGGGTGTTCTGTGCACAATAATGCCAAAGCAAACTTTCTCGAAGTCAGGTATCATTACCTGGATCTTCTCCTCAGAAATCCACGATGAATTACCATTGCCAATTACTAGCTACACGAAGTTATTTTAATTCACATATATATACATATATACATATATCTTCAGTTTCTCTGCTATGCATTCCTTTCTACCCCCTCACCCAATTTCCAAAGTTCTAGTTAACCAGACCTTTTACTGGAGTGTCTATATGACATGGTGATTGTAGCTGCCATGACTCTGCTCAAGCTTTGCGCAAAGAAGAAGTGCATTCTGTCACTCTGATTCCCTGATGCCCAGCTGACACAAAGTATTGCACAGTGGCGCCTTCTCTTACTCATTTCTCTTTTTTTGAATTTTTTTTTTTTGTATTTAAAACTCAAGATATATGATGATTAAGTAATAGAAATGTTATAAATTTAAAAAGAAAAAGTATAGAGAGTATAAAGAGATTAAGAATGACAGCATGAGATGAGACAGTGAAAGATTTCAGGCCCTTCCCGCCTCCCTGTCACAGCTGGCAACCCCCAATAATCTTCGGTTTCTATAAATTTGCTTATTTCATATAAGTAAGATCATACAGTAGTTGTCTTTTTGTGACTAACTTTCTTCAATCAGCATGATGTTTTCAAAGCCTAGCAAGAAAGAATTTTCAAATTCCAACTATAGCTAACCTCAGTTTCTGCTATCATTCCCAGTTCTCCATCCTTTCTCCAACTAGTGTACCCCCTTTGTCTTTTCTGTTGCTGCCCCATTCTGCCTTTCAGTGGCTGAGGCCTGCTTTCTGCTCTCTCCTTGGTCTCTGTATCCCTCTAACACACTGCTGGCAGGTTCCGTCTCTGGATCTTGTCTCTGGAGCTTTCCCTCCATCCAACACACACGACCTAGCTCTATCTCTTTCTGGATCCTGAAGTCTACAGTCCTTCCCACATATTCACAAACATACACAGACCTTTAGGTTGACATAGGCAACCCACCCAGACACAACCAGTCAAGGTGGTTGTGTGCTGGCTATCTGAGGTTTCTGGCATCAGGTTCTCAGATACGGACATCTCTTCCTGCTTCACGCTGAAGGAGTTTCTCTAGTAAGGACAAGGGCTTCTATTCTGAGAAAAGCAATTTTAATCCCCTACTGTAGCTTGGTTAAGAAGGGTACAAGAAAGAGGTATACATGTAAGAGTCTTAACTAAATATACGCATTCTTCTCTTAAGTATAACTTCTCCGTAAAATAGCCTTTCAGTAAAAGAGGTTGAAAAGAGGTGAGCATTGCTCTCGTTTGAGTGCTTACACCCCAAATTTACTAAGAAAATCACCCTTATAGAAAACTTCTTTCAATGACGTCACACATTTATTATGAAGTTATAGGGGAATGAGGTCATTTCTAAGTTCCAAAGGAAAAAATTCATTGGAATTCAATAAATGTGGAATTAAAGAAAAATAACTTCTTAAAAAATGAACTACCATAAACAGTGCCACTTTACAATGGAGACTTTGTCTTCCACAGCAGTGCCCCCAAAGGGTGGTGGGTCTCTGGGGAAGAAGAAAGAAACCATGGGGTCTGCAGAGGTGGAGGATGTGGTGATGGAGAGGCCTCCAGGGGTCCCTATGACCAAAGCTTTGGGGTCACAGGTGAGAATAAGGACTCTGAAAGCTCAACTAAATCTACTCTCTATTCTCAGAGGTCTCTATCCAAGAGGAAAATGCCCAAGAGTCAACAACATCCCAAACAAAAAGTCAAAGCTCCAGGCACAGGAAGATTCCAAAACAATCCGAGAGCTCTTTTCCTTCATCTTCCACCAAGCAGACCTCTCACTCCTCTAGCTACGGGGCTACTTCAGAGAAGGGATGGGTCAGGTGTGCACATTTCACCCAGGTGCACACAGTCAAGGGGGTGGCGGTCGCCTGGCAGACCAAAACCTCCTTTGCACCCGTGGGCAAGATGCCCCAGGTCTTTGAGGCCGAGCTCTCTGAGGAGAGCACCATCGGCTCTGCCCCCAGACTGACCAACACTGAGTCCCTGGTCAGCAACCTGGAGCCCTGGCAGGAGGAGCCCCAGACCTATACCCAGGAGCCCACCGACCAAGAGGAGGAGCATGGGGAGAGACCCTGCGCAGCCACCCTGGAGTGGCTGGTGACCCGTGAGCACGGCTTCCGCTGCGTGGCCTGCTGTCACGTGTTCGAGTCCCGGGAGGCCCTGGTTGCGCACGCGGCGCATGCTGTGAGCCAGGGCTTCAGTTGCGGGGTCTTCTTTGAAGAGCTGCTGGAGAGGCGGCTGCCAAGCTCAGTCCAGCGCAGGCCCCAACGCTGCCACCAGCTGGCCAGGCGTTACCTGATGGCCTCCAAGAAGAGGGAGGTGAGGGAGAAGAGAGCGGTCTGCAGGCGCCTGGAGGAGCAGCTGGAGAAGCAGAGAGAAGAACTGAAGAGGCTGAGGCACCAGCTGGACAGGCTGCAGAGGCAGGCCAGGCCGCAGAAGGCACAGCACCAAGGCCAGAGGGGGAAGCGCCTAAAGACCTGCTAGCACCCTGGGACTAGGAGGAGCAGGGCCTTTGGGCTGGAAACACGGGCCCTTCAGGAGAGACCTCCATTCAGGTTCGTTTAACCCAGCTCCCCTGGAAGATCCTACCCTCCTTCCCCTCTGACCACCAGCCTTCCACCCCAAGGGCACAAAGAGCTCCAGCCCTGAGGGGGATCTGGATGGAAGAAGCCCCAGATAGCTGACCACAGATACTAGGTCCCCTCAGAGGCTCCCCTGGCCCAGAAGAGGACAGGACAGGCCTCATCTTGATGGTGAGATCTTGGGACCCTAGGGATGAGCACAGCATAAGTAGGGAAAGGGAAATGGGATTTCAGTGGGACTTGGGAGGCTAAGGGGGACCCTGTTGAGGTGTGATGGTGAAGGGGGTATCACTGAGTTCTTTGGAGGAGAAGGAATCAGAGAGATGGCAGGGTGTCAGGAAACCTGCCTGCAGGTGAGCAGTGGGCATAAAGCCCTAAACCAAGGACTCTGGGTCCCTTCCCAGCAGCATACAGGCAGAGAAAGAGGTAGGGCTTGGCAGGAGGAGAGGAGGGCCCGGTGAAGGAAAATGAATTCACCCCAGCCATGTCTTCTGGTCTCCTAGGGTGAATTTGGGGTTCTGATTAGGATGCATTGTTGTTGCCTCATTAGGGGAATGTAACTGGGAGATGGTGTAGAAAAATCCCCCTGGGTGTTAACCATTTCTGGATAAGAGTTGATCCAGCGCTTGTAGGGTATTTCTTGAAGAGTATGTCCTCGGGTAAGAGGTAGAGCTTTGGAACTTTTTCTTCTCCTTTAAATAAAGCTATGCATTCTGGTTCTTGACACGTCAATAAATCTTGTTAATTTTTTTTTTTCCCCCCTGTGGTGAAATCTGACCTGTCCCGAGGTCAAAGAACTGGAAGAAAAAGGCCCTCTGAGGTGAAAGAAGCAAAAGAGAGGAGAGGCTTCTGAACCTGGGGAGAACAGCGAGAACACATTTGACCAGAGGTATGGATGGAAGAGGCAAATTCAGGCCCAGACTCAACAGTGGACAAAAAAGACCAAGTCTCAGTCACAACATCAAATGCTAGGTGTGGGGAAGCCCTGGACATGACAGGGATGCATCCATCTCTCTGGGAGATGAGACCACAGAGGGCAGAGGAAAGGAGGGCAGGGCCTCTAGGATGGGCACCTCCATCCACAGGCTGTCCTGTGTGTATGCCTCAGAGTGACAGAGACAGCTCCTGTGAGGGAGAGGGCCACAGGCAGAGAAGAGCCAAGGTGTTCAGGCCAGGTAAATCCTGCAGTCTCCTAAGGATCCAAAACAAAAAATCAGAGATTCTCAGAGGTATCAGGGTGGGAGGGGCTGGCATTCCCAGGCTGGGGAGAGGCTGGCTGGGGAGGTGCTGCTTTCTGAAATCTTTTGATCAACGTCTTTCTTCTTAAAAGCTATCTTCCCAGTTGATGTCCTCTTTTATGCTCTAGGCTCAGACCTCAAAGGGCCTCGAATGCACAAAGGTGGGTTATACAGTGGGTCAAGGCAGGGAGGAGGTGGTACCAGCACATCCAGGAAAGAGAATTTTCTGGAGCGTCATGAGTTACCTAGTGAATCGCACATGGTGTCCAGCCTTCCACATTTAGCTGTAGACATGTGCTTGCAAGACGTGTTTGGGGGTTAATTCTACTGAGTTCCCAAAATTATTTTTGGTCATTTCCAGTTACAGAGACCAGAAGAGCTCATTGGTTCCAAGAACAAGAAGAAATGCACTGGATCTCATTATTACTGTCTGTGGTGTGCTCTCCTTCCAGTGATTAAAATCTTTTGTCTGTCATTATAGAAAATTTTCACCTATTTAAAATATCTAATGAAACACATTAAAATATACATGTATCTATGATGTTTATCAATTTCCAAAGTTCTGAAATTGTTTTTTATTACATTTGCAAGATTACAGATTTGTATGACAAAAAAGTTCCATCAGGGTCCCACCCTCATATGTAATTTGCTCCCACTCCCCCAAGGTATCCAATGTTAATAGACACATGTGTATCCTTCCCCACACCTCTCTGCTGGGACACATATACACAGTCACAGGTACACAAGTACATCTGCTGGGATGTTTGCTGTTATGGAGACTTCGTCTCACTCTACCCACATTGCTCTCGCCCCTTCTTTCACTTGACATGCTACCTTGATTCTCTGTAAGTCATTAGATATGGCACTAACACTATATTTTGGGGTCTTTAATTTACATGAATAATTTAAATAGATGGTATCAACTCAGTACACTTTATCTGGACTTCTACATGTTGTTGTTAGAAGCTATCAAGTCAGTTCTGACCCACGGTGACCCTAGGCACCACAGAACAAAACTCGGCCCCGTCATTGCAATCCTAATAATCGTTGCTATATTTAAGCACACTGTTGCAGCCACTGTATCAATCTCATTGAGGGTCTTCCTCTTTTTCCCTGGACCTCTGCTTTACCAAGCATGATGTCCTTTTCCAGGGACTGGTCCCTCTTGATAAGATGTCCAAAGCCATCCTTACTTCTAAGGAATATTCTGGCTTTCTCTGCTTAAGACAGATTTATTCGTCCATACATAACACTACTAATACGGAAGCATTATCATCCATGCTTTTTAAGTCCACTCTTCCTGCATGTTCTAATTCTCCTCCTCCTGTTCTTTCCCACAAGTGAATCCAAGGTAATTCAGGTTAACAATGTAGTAAGTCGTCTCTCCTATCCTTGCTTAAACAAGCACACACAGACATACATGTATCCTCATCTTATCATTTATACACACACATAAACATCAACAGGTATTCAAGCATATTCAAACAATTGATATTGTTTAACCCAGATGTGCTCATTTTATATACACTTCTCTGCACCTTGATTGTTTCAGTAATACTTCCATAATACTTCATAGAGATTTCTCCCACTCAACTACTACAACTCTTTTTCATTCTAAGGACTCCCTGTTTTATTGATGATGTAGCTTTACCATAAGTTCTCTATCATTCCACCATCAATGGACAAAGTTTGGTCATATTAATAATAACTATCCTTTCTATAATATAGGATTTGTTTCTGTGGAATAGACTCCACAGAGTGAGATTTCCAATTCAAAGAATGTTAAAAGTACAGAGCCACGGCCATGTCTCTCCACTAGAGGCTGCCATAATGCACCTTTCCAGCCACGTCTCAGGGTATCCTTCTCTCCACAGCCCAGCCAGCCATAGGTGGTGCTGATTTTCCAATTCTGCCAGTTTCACTGGCAGTTTGATATTTTCTTAACTTGGGCTATGTTTACTGGGCATGTGGATTTGCTCTGAATGAACTGTTTGAATTCACTGCTCATTGTTCAAGTGCTTAACTTTTATCCTTCTGTGTAAAATGGAAATTGTTATTAAGCCTTGTCCTCTCCATTTCACATGATTTTCCAAATCTATCATTTGTGTATCACATTTTTGCAAGTTTGACCCCCAGAACAATCACTTGAGTCAGCACCATTTATTAAATAAATATAATTTTCTTGAAATGCTACCTTTGTAAGTTATTGTGACTTCTTAACAGATTTTCTGTTTCATTGGTCTACTTGTCAGCTTCTATGCTATATAATATCAATTTGTTCTGTTACCCGAAGAGATAGACACCTGTTACTATCCTGCTTTTTCATGTTTTACTTTGGTAAAACCGCCCTGGTTTTGCAGCGATTAAGTGCTCAACTGCTAATCCAAAGAAAGTTTGGCAGGTCGGACCCACCAGGTGGCTCCAAGGGAGAAAGACCTGGTGTTCTGCTCCCGTAATGATTACGACCTAGAAAACCCTATGGGGCAGTCAGATGGGATCGCTTTGAGTCAAAAATCGTCTCCAAGTCTCGTAACAACAGGAATATTCTTTGTTATCTACTGTACTATTTGTAGCATATGATTACTGTATACAGTTCAAAACAACTATCTTAATATTCCGGCTAGAAATGCATTCCACTTATATATTAGTTTTAGGGACCTCCATTTAATTGACAAGACGTTCCATTTGAAAATATGGCATATTTTTGCATATATTCAGGTTTCATTTTATGTACTTTAATACATTGTCTTCCCTCATAGAGGTCCTTTGCTGCTCTGGTTAAAACAATGTTTTGCTAAATATTTTACACTTTTGGACACAGTGTGGTACAGTCAAGTAGTAGGGGAAAGAGAACGGTCTGCCCTTCCCACCCTTGCCAATTTTAGACCCTTATTCTATACTGGAGAGAAACCATTGATTTTGATGCATTTGTCTTTTATGCAGGTATATAATTATATCATCATTATTTTAAATATCTTTTAATACTTGTACTAGTTATTTAAATTTTCTAGTTTATTCCTTCACCTAAAAACTATGTTGAGTGATACCAAAATTTTTGTCTAGTTCCAAATTCATCAGAATGGGTTTAATATTTTTCCATTTATCTCACACCTGATAAGTTTGGGGATTTGTTATGCACCAATGGATAACTAATACTCTGAGCTACTGACCTTTATGGTAATCTACACACAACTTGTTTCTGACAGTTAAGTACTCCCACCTGGCCTCTGTTCAGCTGGGATACCATGATTTACATTGCTACTAGGCTGCCCAGCCTCCACTAAAACCTGAGCCTATAGAGAATTGTTCTTGTTAGCTGTCATCGAGTCCTTTCTGACTCATGACCACCCCATGTGGGCATAGTAGAAGTGTTCAATAGGGTTTTCAAGGCTGTGATCCTTTAAAAGCAGATCGTCAGGACTGTCTTCTGAGGTGCTTTTGAGTAGGTTCAAACCACCAAACTTTCAGCTAGTATAGAACACTTAACTGTTTGCGGCGTCCAGGGACCCCCTGCAAAGGTACATATTGGTAAGCTCCATGTTGCTGGTACTCCCCTCAGCTCTACATTCCTTATTCTTTTAGTGAAATGGGTGTCCTTCAGGACCTCCAAGAAATGGTCTTATAGAAGACTAACTCAGACATGCCCACATATTGGAGGCTTTTATTCCCTCTTCTAACACCTGACACAGTAGGTCTGGTATTTCGATTTCATAGAATGTGGGCCGCTGCCTTTTCCAAACTTTCAAAAGCAATCCCACAGCATATTAAACCCATTTCCAGAACCCTTGCTATGGCAATAAATCCTTGTCAACAAACAAAGTCTACATAAGAATTAGAGTGTTTCCTTGAATGGACAACATTTTACATGCCTCCATAAAGAAAATGCCTCAAGGGCAAAGTTTAAGAGTAAACCAAGGCATTTCCCATCACTCCTTACCTGAGAGGCTCTTCGTGAGGATTTCCTGACACACATGGCAAAGGACGTAGTAGACACTGCCTTCTTTTTTACCTCTTCCCTCCTAAACAAACAGAAACCTTTGCTAAGATGTCCGGTGTCAATTCCCAACTCCTCTTCTTATCCCGTATGTAAGTTCTGTAATGAGACCAGGACCCAGGCAGTATTTCCCATCTTTCAAAGTTTCGAGGTCCAGTGAAATCCTGTTTCAAGTCACTAGATCAGCCCAGGAGCTGGAAGACTGAAATTCCTGGTCCTCTGACAAGTGGGAAGGGCAGGGTGGGATTGGGCAGAGCCTCCTTGACCATCACTTGCCCCAACAGGATCTGGAGGCTGCTTCATGTTATACGTCAAAGGCCCTTCCAGCCCAGTCACATAAGAGCAGGGAAAGGCTTTTTCCATTGAAAGAAAAGATGGGCTCAGGAGCAGCAGGTTTGAGGCCATTCAGCTTCGGTCAGCTTTGCGGCTTCAGGACATCCTGGCCGCTGGTCACCTTCACAGCTGGGCCTTTATACCTTTTCACCTCTCTCTCCCTCCCATTTTTCTCCCAGTACCATGGGCTGTGGCTTCTGCTAGTTTCAAAGATTTCAGTGTTTCTGTAGCTTCTCACCCCGCTCAGAGGAGGCAGGTTTGCAGGGTGTGAAGGACAAAGCCATAGTGCTGCTTAGGTGTCCTTCAACAGAAACCCTCCTGAGGTGACAAGCTGTCCTGACTGATCCTGAGACCAAGACAGAGAGAAACTCAGTGAAAGGGTCATTGGCTTCTGCAAGTGTCAGCGCTCTCAGGGTCATGTCCTGGGGTCATGCCCAATTGCAGAAAAAATGAACTGGCTCTGAACCAGTACACAGGCCCCGGAAGCCTCAGGAGGATTCTGTCTTAGTCTAACCCAGCACTGGGGAAATCCTCACGGGGTGGGAGCAGTGATATTCCTGGGATCTTTATTCTAAATTTTCAGAGCAGTTGATACAGTCTTGAGGTAGGAAAAGAGAAAGCTTGGGACCACAGGAGGGTGGCAAAAGAAGGAGCCTCTTATCATTCACTCCCTCTGGGATCTTGTTCAGGTTTTTTTTTTTTTTTTTTTAATGCAACTTGGGCTCCAGGCAGGCACTTATTGCTAAAGTTGTATTTCTCTGTTTTAATGTATGATATCTAAGTCAAATCTGGAGTCTGGAGCTCATTTTGATAATTCGTCTTTAGTCTGTGCAGACAAGAGTCCGCTCACACCCATAATAAGAGCAGAGGAAATAAATTCCTCTTGCTCCTCAAACTAAGAGTACCACACTTGGGGAGCTCTCCTAGGGCAGCGCAGGCGGTGAGTCCAGTCTGGGGCCCTCTGAGGGGGATGGGGTGGGTGCCAGGCAGTGTGGCTTCTGTGGCTTCACCTTCTCCTCCGGGAAGTGCATCAAGAAGGCCTCCACATTCGGATCCTCACGCTAACCACAAGTTCCCACCCTTCTGTGTCCACTGCCTGGACCCAAGTCCTCATATGCCTCCTCTGCCCTCCTATCCCATCATATGCGCTGTGATCAGGCTCAAGTGTGTACCCTGGGTCTTGCCCTCTATGGCCTTATGCTTCCCCTAGTTCTGTTGGGACCTGCCAGACTGGTGGGTCTGAGGTCCAGGTGGGGCTGGGTGGGCTGGCACTGTCACAAAAGGCTCCTGAAGCCAGCTCTTTCCTGCTCCCCGCCAGCTTGTGGCAGGGCTGCCCGGGACCTCGCCCCTCCCCCAGGTGCTCCTCTCTGAGCATCCCTGCTGCCCCCTCCCCTAGTTCTTGAGGCGCCTTCTCTTGATGCACAGATGCAACTGGGCACCTCACCGCACTGAACCCGAAGTCGGTTCTCAGCTAGATTATAGACCTGAACCTGAAATGCACAACCTTAAAACCACGAGAACCAATAACTTGTTGTCATCTAATCCATTCCAACTCATAGGAACCATAAAGGGCGGGAGTAGAACTGCCCTATAGGGTTTCCAAGGAGCGCCCGGTGGACTTGAACTGCCAACCTTTTAGCTACCAGCTGTAGCTTTTAACCACTACTCCACCAGGTTTCTTAAAACTGCTAGATAGGTGTGAAATGAAAAAAGAAAAAAAAAGTAAATAAAAAAATTTAAGGAAAAAAAAACAATTACAGAATACGTAAAAGAAAAAAATAACAAAACAAAAAAACAACTACAAAAAAATCACATAATATGAGACTGTAACCTCACATTATGGACTCAAGGAGGCTGGGTTGTATCTTTCTTTGCAAATAAGTCTTAGATAAGGGAATTGGTACCAGGAGTAGATACACACTCTCACTTCAGGAAAATGGAAAATCTGGGATTAATTGACCTGGATCAGGTGGAAAACAGTGATAACCACATGATATTTAAAGATGAAATCCTAAAAGCCTAAAACATGCAGTGGAAATTTGTCTAAGTAAAGTAGCATCAGAAGGGGCCTTTAATCACTACACAAAATGGGTCAGTAGTTCAAGATCTCCCTACAAAGATGGAATCAACTCGATGGCCAACCGGTTTTGGGTTTGGTAGATCACTTTTAGGCAGGTTCCAGCAAACACGCAAAAAACAGATCATTTCAATCTTGTACACAGTCAATAAAGAAGAGAAAACTATGAGATGCTTCCCAACTTGTTCCCTAAGGCCACTTTAATATTGATACCAAATTAGAAAAGGAAGGTATAAGAAGAGTTACAGGACAAGCACACTAAGCAACTGAGATGCAAAAACCTACATAAAATGCTGGCAAAGAAATCCAGCAAGGTATAAAGCATGTAATACGCCATGATCAAAGGGGTTTATTTAAAGGATGCAAGCTTGAGTGAACATTAAAGGTTTAATAATTTAATTCACCACATGTGTAGGTTAAGGAAGAAAAGACATAGGTTCACCTCAAGAAACGGTGAAAAGGCAGTGATAAAATCCAACCACACTGAGACATAAGAACTCTGAGCAAACATGGAACAGAAAAGGAGTTCCCGAATGTGGAAAACTACAACTCGCATGATAGTTCTTGGTGAAATATGGGACATTCTCTTTAATATTAATTAGCAATAAAATAAGGATGCTTTCTCTCATTATTTCTATTAAATATTTAACACGGGAGTACAAAAAGAAAAACGTATAACTCTTATTATTCATAGATTATAGGAATGTCTCCACAGAAAAATTTAAAAACCATAGAAAATATTAGAATTAATATTAGTTAATCATAAATACAAAGTAAAAAATAAAGTGAATGTCTCTGCAGCGGCATCAAGACAACTCTGTCATAGCTCTCAGTGAAAGCAGAGGACACTGACAGGGAAACAGCGGGATCCAGGTGGGCTAGACCACGGAGGGGAGAGCACTATTTTACACTGGGCTGGATTTATAAGCACAGGTATGTGTGTTAGTTACCTAGTGCTGCCGTAAGAAAAAAAAAAAAAATAACACAGTTGGGTGGTTTTAGAGAATAAAAATTTATTCTCTCGCAGTTCAGGAGGCTACCTGCCTGAATTCAGGGCACGGCTCATGTCTACTCCAGCTTCTAGCAGCTTCCAGCCACCCTTTGTGTTCCTGGTCTTGTAGATGCATCTGCTCCGTTGTCTGTCTTCCTCTCCCACTGAGTGTGGCTGTGTCTATTCTGCTGTTTTTATAACTCAGAAGGGACTAGGTTTAGGACCTACCCTACACTGGTATGGCCTCATTAATATAATTTTAAAATCCCCTATATCCAAATCAGGTCACATTTACGGGTACGGTGGTTAAGATTTCAATATGCCTTTTGGGGTTATACAATTCAGTCCATAATAGTGCCCTCACCAGATATTCTGGACTGAGAATACTAGCATGAGCAGTTGAGAGTGGTTCTATTTTTTTTTTTCGCATTAGTTGATTGTAGCTTGTCTCAATGGCCACTCATATGAAATTTGGACCAGCTTATTATTTTTATTATGAAGGCCCTGGCCAACCTTTCGTAACCATGTCCGTTGTGTGGAAAAACACACAGACTCCCATCACTGAAGCCTTGGGAAATTCATTGATAAGTGTGGAATGGAGTTGGGACCAAATTGTTTCGTGGCCTTGATAACATGGAATAGCTGTTAGATATCCACATGGAGATGTCAGGTAATAATACTAACAGCTAACACTTACTGAGTACATGCACTGGTGCCAGGATTCTTGTAAGGGCTTCTCCTTTCCTAAGATATTTGTTCTGTATGATAGCCCTATGAGGAATGTACCATTATAATGCACATTTTATACATGAAGAGGCCGATACAGAGATTTAAGCTTCTATTTGAGTATAAGTCTGGACCCAGGAGGAGTTGAAATGGCTGAAGGCGTAAATCTCACGACCTCAGCTACAGACCGATGGCTGTGGACACACTGAGGCATTCCAGACAGAGGGTGGCAATAGAGAGAGAGGACTAAACACCGAGCCCTAGGGCACCCTGACGCCTACAAGCTGGCCGGGTGAACCTCAGCCAACAAAGCTCTCTGAAGGCCAGTGTGGTTCCTGGAAGGTGGTCTGTCCTTTCTCTAGGCCGAATTTCCCCACTGCCCCTCCCACCTGCACTGCCTTGTCCCCTTCCTAATGGCAGGGACAGTGAGTAACTTTCACCACTGCCCAAGATCCCAAGGTTACAATAACATTGGTATGGAAAGCAGAATGATGGAGTCAGGAAGCCTGGTGGTCACATGCAACCAGTTGGAAACAGAAAAGAGCAAATAAAGAAGGGGAGAAGACTGTGAGCCAGAGGGGTAGGAGAAATGAATATTTCCTGAGTGCTAAGTAAGGCTGGGCGTCTGCTAGTGGCATGTAGTTCCTCATTTAAACTTCAGAGGGACACAATGAGTGGAATAGACATTGCTATCCACTTTCATCATGCAAACGTTTTATTATCTTTGATTTTAACAGTAACTTCTTATAAAAACAAATGAGAAAATAGAGAAGAGTAAAAAATACATCTCATCAATTCAGTACTATCATTTTGCCTCAGCAGCTACACATTTTTGTTGTTGATGTAAATATAACACACAACCTTTGCCAAGTGAACGAGTTGTACAGGTGTACACATTATTGACAGGAATTACATTAATTGGCTGTGCAACCCTACCCTTAATCTGTGTGATTTTTCCATCACTGTAAACAGAAACTCAGTTTCCATATGCAATAAAAAAAAAAAATATGCAATAGCACCTCTTTATTCCCTCCCTCCTGCCCCTGGGAACCCCTATAAACTTTCGTCTCTATACATTTGCCTGTTTTTGTAAAAGGCATGCTTTTTAATTTGAAAGTTCATGACAAGCTACAAGGGAGAATTCATGTGGAACCAGAAGTTATTTGCAATACATACATCCTACTACAAACTTGGTTCTAGAATATACAAAGGATGATTCATAAAGAAAAAAAAAAGAGAATTCAATAGAAAGACAATACTTGAACGCTCTATAAAAGATTTCTGTATGGCCAACATACATATGGAAAGGGACTACATCAGTTATCAGAGGAATTCTAATAAAAACTCACAATGTGATCCTAACCCTGCACACCGGAATGGCTAAAATAAAAAAAAAAAATGGAAATACCAACTATTTCGTAGAACACGGAGCAACTGGAATTCTAATCTACTGCTAGTGAAAGTGTAATTTGGTACAACCACTTTAAAAATGCTTTGGCCATATCTACTAAAGCTGTGAACATCCATATATTCTATGACCCAGCAATTCTACTTCTAGATACATACCCAGTAGAAATGGGTACATATGTTCACCGAAACACATAAGTCTAACCATCCGCTAAGGAATGAACACCCTCCTTCTGAATGCCTAACTTTTGTTTTTAATTGTTCTTTAGATGAAGGTTTACAGAGCAAAGTAGCTTCTCATTAAACAGTTAGGACATATATTGTTTTAAGACATTGGTTACCAACTCTAAGACATGTCAACACTCTCTCTTCTTGACCTTGGGTCCCCTATTACCAGCTTTCCTGTCCTCTCCTGCCTTCTAGTCCTTCTTCCTGGGCTGGTATGCCCCAGGAGTCTCATTTTGATTTATGGGCCTGTCTAATCTTTGGTTAAGGGTGAACCTCAGGAGTGACTTCATTATTGAGCTAAAAGGATGTCTGGGGGTCATATTCTCAGGGTTTCTCCAGTCTCTGTCAAGCTAGAATTCTGTTTTTTTTTTTTTTTTAATTAGGATTTTGTTCTACATTTTTCTCCAGTTCTGTCCTGAATGCCTCACTTAAAAAGCACTATTCTTGTCTGTTCTAAGGTGATGGCCATATATAATGATAAGCTTATAAAGAAAAGTCTAGAGCTTTCTGTGAAATGCAGCAGCAAATCTCTAGAGGCTCATGTTCTTATAGCTTCTGTTCCCTCTGGAGCTTCTCCTTCTGTCTGTCCTTCTGCTGGGCTGCACCACATGGAACCAGTTATAAAATTCAACTTCATCTTATAAATTCACAGGAGTCCTACTCACACAAAATTTTTATTGGCGAACAGGTGTGTAGAGGAGGTATAGAAGGGATTTCTATTGCAGCAAAGCAAAACCTTAAAATGAAATGGCTGGGAATGGCGGGCCTCCTTCTTTAAAAATGCTTTTCTACATGGAATATGGAAAATGCAGTTAAGATATGGCTTATGCAAAAAGGCAAAAAGGAGTGCTTGCAGCAATTTGGTAATCATTTAGATCACCTGTAAAAATATTTTCATCCTTTTTCTCATAGCTTGCAGGAAACAAAATTCCAAAAGGATCGCATATTTAAAAGTAAAATATGCCACCATACAAATTTCAGAAGAAACTATGAGAGATTTTGTTTTGCTTTTTGTTGGTAAAAGAGAAAGATTATCTAAAAATCCCAAAGCTGTGAAGACTCAAACTGGTAAGATACAGACATAGATGTTTGGCATATGAAAAACTATATGAAGAAAGCAAAAATACAGGCAAAAATCTGAAGAAAAATTCGTAGGCTAAGGATTTGAATTGACATTTCTCCAAAGAAGGTATAGAAATGGTCAATAATCACATGAAAAGAAGCTCAACCTCATTAGTCATTAGGGAAATGAGAATCAAAACCAAAACTCACTATTATTTCAAAACCACTAAGATGGCTCAAATCAACAGGATGGACAACACAAGTGGTGAGGATGTGGAGAAACTGGAACCCTCATACATTGCTGGTGGACATGTAACATGATCCAATCGCTTTGGAAAACAGTTAGGTACTTGCTCAGAAAGGTAAACATAGAGTTAACATGCAACATAGCAATTCCATTCCTAGGTATATGCATCCAGGACAACTGAAGCACGTTCACATAATAACTTACAAAAGAATTTTCATAGCAGAATTATTTATAAATAGCCAAAATGTGGAGAGAATCCAAAAGTCATGAATTGACAGATAAACTGTGCTATACTCGTAAAATGGAATATTACTCAGCCATTAAAAGGCATCAGGTACTAATACATGGCACAATATGGACAAACCTTGAGAACGTTATGCTAAGTGAAAGAAGCCAAACAGAAATGACCGCATGGTGCATGATTCCATTTACATGAAATACCCAGAACAGACAAACCAACACAGACAGAAAGTAGATTAGCAGTTGCTACGTCTTGGAGGAAAGGAGTAATGAGATGACTACTAATATGTAGGGCGTTTATTTACAGGGTACTGAAAATATCCTGAAGCTAGACAGTGGTGATTGTTGCACAACTCTGTCCATATACTAGAAACCACAGAATTGTGCACATTATAAAAGGCAATGTTATGGCCGGTGAATTATATCTCAATAGAAATATTTGTGACCCCCAAAAGACTAACATTTCAATTAAATATACAGAAACTATAAATCAGAAGGCAAAAACAACCCAATTTTACCATCTCTCTCTCCAGCCAAAGTGAAGGGGGTACATTCTATTAATACATCTTATTTTTTTATCTCTTCATTAACAAGTTCTGTTCTCATTATACAAAACTGGTCTCCATTTCTAATCACACAAAACTAGTCTCCATTTCCTTATGTCAGTTTTCACTATTGTAACTACATAAACAGAGCACTTCCATGGCTTTTATAAAAACCCACCCACTCATACAATCAGACATATCATTTTTGGAAGCTTCTTATGTGCCAGGAACTAGGATACTCTGACCAACACAGCAGACAAGGTCCTGCCTGCATGGGCCTTCTATTTTTGTGGAGCAGTCAGATGATAAACCAGCCAAACAGTATGTAATGTTACCTAACATCAGGAGGGAGACGTATAATTTTGGAGGTGTCCCAAGCTGTGTCTCTCTCATGAAGAGTTCCCTCTTGCCTCTGAACCCAGTGGAAAGTAAACACTTTGAAGGAACTGTGAGGTCAGTAAGTGTGAAAAAAGACATTTCATTTCAGTTTCATTTGGTTGGTTTTACCTGCTACGTTGTCAACATTTTTTTAAACACTCTCCTGCAGCTGACATCAACCACCCCCACAAAAAGCAAAAACAAAACCCGATGCCATGGAGTCGATTCCGACTCACAGCGACCCTGTAGGACACAGTAGGGTCTCCAAGGAGTTCCTCGTCTTAGGACACAAGTAATGGACACAAATAATTCCTGCTTATGAGAATCTGAAAGTTGTTCACTGTGGATGTGTGAAGGACTCAGTAACACTTGCAAAGATTTCCATGTGGGTGTGGTGCTCAAGTGTGAGCATCGGGGGGAATGGACCCCATGTGCACTTTGCATCCTTCTGGAGATTATGACACAGCAAACATTCCCTCCTCATCGTCCTGCATCTTGGAAGAGGACAGAGGGAATTGTTAGGCAGAACCATTTGAAAATGCATGGCAAGAAATTTTATTGAAACATTAAATTCAAAATAAAATCTTCCTATGTTTTTCAACCTTCCCTACCTCATTTCAAAGAGGTAATTGGACTCACAGAGTTAAAGCCCTGAAACTTCGAGACTCTGAAGAGTCTGTTTTAAGAGTCTCAGCTCATTGGAGTAATCACACTGAGTGAACTGGAACCCAGGGGAAGAGTGGGAGTCAGACAGCAGAGACCTACACATTGGGAAGGGGTGAGGCCTGCTTCTTGATAATGCCCTGGGCTAGGTGGCAGCACCTCAAAGGGAAATGCAGGCACACAAGTAGACAAACCACGTTATGGTGTTCCCAGCCCTGCCAAGGTTCTCATGCTCCATCTGGGAATGGAAGCAGCAGAGACAATGATTCTAGAGAGATCACCCACATACGCTGAGGCGATGGGTGTGTTAAAGATCTTCAAACCGTGGTCCTTCTTTGGACCCCGGGGTACCCAGAAAATAAACCAACACCAAACATACCCCTACAAAGAAGTAAGGTTAAAATTTTACCCCAATTTTGTAAGCCGAGAGCTCTGAGTTGGAATTCAGTTTATTTAAAGAAATATCAAGTTTTCTTGCACACATGAATTTGTGCTGATTCACACTTACAATTCATATTATTCATTCATCCATGAAGTCAGCAAACATTTACACTATAACAGCTACATGTGAGACCCTATGGCAGTTGCTCTTGATGATGAAATGACTCAGAGAATTTCCCTCAATGCCTGGTGAGAGAAACAGCCAAGTTAACAGTTGTATCAGTCACGTATTGCTCTGTAACAAATGACCCCAAATTCTCGTGTCTTAAAAGAGCAATAATTTACCAGCTCACAATTTTTCAAGTTGTCAGTTTGGAGCTCTTCTGATCTGGGCCAGCCTCAGTGGCTCACAACACGGCTTCCTCACGTGTCCACAATTTGCTTCCAGGTAGCTGGGAGCCAGTTCATAACATCAAGTCAGTGAAACCGCTAGATCCTCCCTCCATTGGTCTTCCATCATCTAGCAGGCTGGCCTGAGGATGTTCCCATGAGTTCTCAGGGTTTAAGAGCAACAAAAGGGAAGTCTCAATGTAAAGTCTTCCAACTCTCTCATTTTATCAGGTTTTCTACCATCCCAATGTTCAAAACAATAATGTCAGCCCCAACTGAGGGATGGAGAAAGACTCCTGCTGCTAATGAAAGGCGCTCCAGAGTCTCATAGAAGGCATGGGCACAGAGAGAGGATAAATGTGTAGACATTTCTTACATCAACCACAACAGGTAAATGCAATTGTGTTTTATGCTGTGGTAAAGGGTTTTGCAGGTACAATGGAGTAGGGAACAAGAAGTGAACAAATCTACCAGGAGGATATTTAGGGAAGTGATGTCTGAACCAAGTTGAGAATATGATTGGATAGTTAAGGCGTGAAAAAAGGCCCGGGTCCAGGAAGCCCCATGTCTTCTCCAGAGAGAAGTCTGAGGAGACAGGCTGAAGCCACTGAGGCATTTGAAACATTTGTGACCAGATGCAGATCATCTTTTGTTCTACTGTTTTCCAACCACTCGTCCCTATTTATAGTTTGGAGTCATACAAGAGTAGACCCTAGCATTTCCCTGTTGAAACTTTTATTTTCCTCTGAGAAGTCATCACCACCCCAATGTTCTTAATTGCTTCCTCAAATGCTGTCTCCATTTACCACCTCCTTTTCTATATGGGCTCCAGAGTGAAAGCAGAGCCTGAAAGATGCAGAGGTCATGGACTTTCCCCAAGTCAACTCCTAAACCTCCCATTCTGGCTGACCACAAATTCCTGAGTCTTAGCATTTTATGGTGAGCTCAGAAGCCCAATCTGTTCCAATGGGGTCAGTTCTCTTAACCACCATGCTTCACCAGAGAGTAGGCCATCAGATGGGATGGGAGAGAAAATCTTCTAGTCACAGGGAAGAGCCTGTGTGAAGCCTCACAGGCTAAGGAGACCTGATAGGTGTTCAGAGCGGACATTGTATGACCAGGGCTGGAGAGACATGATTCCAAGAGAGTCAAATGAGAAGTTTTGGAGAAATCAACTGCTGGTCACACTTAACGATTCCATGTACTCTCTCTCTCCCCACCAAGGGATAGGAATGACATGGAGTGCAGAGAAAAGTTGCAATTCCTTTTTTATATCCAAGCCCCCTTTTCCCAGTCTGGGACTGGCAGTATTCAAGCTCCTACTTGAACAGTTTCATATTTTTCTTTTTGCTGTGTTTCTGTTTAAAGTGGGCCCATGGAACTGAGCAATGTCAGGAATGATGTCACACAGGGTTATGGAAGCCATGCCATTCATGCTGATCTCTTTTGGTGAGGATGTCGATCTGAGATCCTGTGGGAGAGCACCTGGAACTACTCTATCACGGAAATTCCGGACTAAACCCGGGTCCCCAAGTCACCAAACGGTCATGCATCATGAAGAACTGGAAAAAGGGATAAAGATCCTTCAGAACATCATTATGATTGGACATCTTCACCCAGAGAGGATGAAACAGTGATACAGAAGGAAGAGGCCTTTCTCTAAGACTCTAGATAAGGGTGAGAGGAAAAATTGTCCCAGACTGATGTGTGTTACGGAACAAAGGGTCTGGTTTCCACCAGAAAAGAGAGCCATGATAGGACAAGGTGAAGGAATTGGGAACGGATAAGGTCATAAGGAGGAGCGTCCTGAGAAAGCATTTCCTGTCATTTGGTGGACAATTAACCAAATTCTTATATCAACAAGAAATGTACGAATAAGTGAGGGATCAAGCTACAGAATTCATTGGGAGTTTGAGAGCTTTCCAGAACAGATTCAGACGAGGCACTCTGCTGTTTAAGATCTGTACCTGGTGGAAAGGAAGGAAGCCAGTGGACAACTAGGGCAGAGAGTATAGGATGGGGAAAAGGGTGGTTAGAGAGAAGCGTACTTTATTATATTTTCTAATGACATGATATTAATGTACTATGTGAAGAATTAAGAAAATATCTCAGGAGGTTCTGGGAGTGAGAAGTTGAAGGAGCCCAGAGCCCACATCATTGAGGGCAGAAGATGGCTTGCAGACTCCTCCCCTAGATTCAGGAACTCCCCTTCTCCTCCTATGTCTTCTCCCCACATCTCTCGAAGGGCCTAAAAAACCCTCACAGCAAAGAGAGCTATAGGATAGAATTTTTTTTACATTCCTACTTTCTTAACCTGAATTTTGTCTAGGATCTTTAATTTGCCACTCCTTTCAGGGCAGTTTTGTTGCCCTCTCCACTACCATTATTTTGCTGCCCCCCACCACTACTCCAGTGCTGCCCTCCACTGGCCCTATTTCCTTTTGCTTCCTAGGTTTCTAACTGGCCTCTAAAACCCTCTTGAGAGATCCCCTGCTGCAACTTCTGTCACGGAACTTGCACTCCACTCCCAAGACGCTTCCATCTCTTTCTTTCTTAACTCGCCAATCCTACCTTCATACTCAGAAAAATACAGACCCTTATGTTGACATATACAACCCACCCACACACTCAGTTGATGTGGTTGTGTCTTGGCTACTGAGATTTGTACCATCGGACTCTCAAATATGGACATCTCTTTCTGCCTCACACTGAAAGAGTATTTCTCATAATGACCTGGTGAGAGCTTTCTGTTCAGGGAAAGGCAATTTTAAAGGAGAAGCTTTAAATTATACATAAATGTACAAATTTTGCTCCAAGTATAATTCCTTGAATAACAGGTCTTCCCTTAATGGCCACATAAACCAGGGACTCCATCAGCCTGAAACCAGAAGAACTAGGTGGTGTGCAGCTACAGTCAATAACTGCCCTGACAGAGGATACTTGCAAGTTATAAAAATGATGGTACCCTCAAATACAGCCCTTATACTGAAAGAAAAGACCAATATGAATGTCAGAGATACTCTGAAACTTGCTCTTGAACGTAAAGTAATGAAAGAAATGATGAAGTAGAAGAGCTGAAGAGAAGATTTCAAAGGGCGGCTTGAGAAGACAAAGTATGATAATGACATGTGCAAAGACTTGGCGTTAGAAAAACAAAAGGGAAGAACATGCTTGGCATCTCTCAAGCTAAAGGAACTGAAGAAAAAATCCAAGCCTCGACATGCAATAGTGAAGGATTGTACTTGTACGGGCAAAATATTGAACAACACAGGAAGCATCAAAATAAGATGGAAAGAATACACAGGGTCACTGCACACACACACACACACAAAAGCATGGGTCGATGTTCAACCATTTCAGGAGGAAGCATATCATCAAGAACTGATGGTACTGAAGGAAGAAGTCCAAGCTTCACTGAAGGCATTGGCAAAAAACAAGACTCCAAGAACTGACAGGTACCAATTGAGATGTTTCAACAAACAGATGCAGCACTGGCTGAATAATTTAGCCATCCGATTGGAAGAGATCCATGTTTGTGCACATTCCAAAGAAAGTGATTCAACAAAATTCAGAAACTATCAACAATATCATTAATATCAAAACCCAGTACAATTTTGCTGAAGATCATTAAAAAGAAGTTGCAACAGGAATTCAAGTCAGATTCAGAAGAGGATATGGAATGAAGAATATCATTGCTGATGTCTGATGGATCTGGGCTGAAAGCAGAGAATACCAGAATACCAGAAAGATGTTTCCATGTGTTTTATTGACTATGAAATGGCATTATACTGTGTGAATCATAACAAATTATGGGTAACACTTCAAAGAACAGAAATTCCAGAACACTTAAGTTTGCTCATGTGAAACCTGTACATAGACCACGAGGCAGTTCTTCAGAGAGAACAAGGGGTACTATGTGGTTTAAAATCAGGAATAGTTTGTGTCAGGGTTCTATCCTTTCATCACATTTATTCAATCTGTATGCTGAGCAAATAATCCAAAAAGCTGCACGATATGAAGAAGAACGTGGCATTAGGTTTAGAGGAAGATTCATTAACAACCTACGATATGCAGATAACACAAACTTGGTGAAAAGTGAAGAGGACCTGAAGCACTTAGCGGTGAATAAAAAAGACTACAACCTTCAGTATGGGTTGCACCTCAACATAAAGAAAACAAAAATCTTCACAACTGGACCAATAAGCAACATCATGATAAACAGAGAAAAGATTGAAGTTATCAAGGATCTCATTTTATTCAGTTCCCCAGTCCACGCTCATGAAGCAGCAATCAAGGAATCAAATGATGTATTGCAAATCTGCTGCAAAAGAACTCTTTAAGCTGGTGAGAAGCACAGATGTCACTCTGAAGGCTAAGGTGTGCCTGCCACAAGCCATGACGTTTTCAAACACCTCATACGCATGTGAAAGCTGGACAATGAATAAGGGAAACCGAAGAAGAAATGCTGCCTTTGAATTATGGTGTTGGTGAACAATATTGAGTATACCACAGACTGCCAGAAGAACAAACAAGTCTGTCTTGGAAGAAGTACAGCCAGAATATTCCTTACAAGCACAGATGGTGAGTGTTTGTCTCACACACTTTGGACATGTTATCAGGGGAGACCAGGCCCTGGAGAAGAACATTATGCTTGGTAAAGTAGAAAGTGAAAAAGAGGAAGACCCTCAGTGAGATGGATTGACACAGTGGCTGCAACAATGGGCTCTAGCATAATAACAAGTGTGAGGATGGCACAAGACTGGCCAGTGTTTTGTTCTGCTGTATATAGGGTCACTATAAATTAGAACTGACCTGATGACACCTAACAACAACAATACGCTGTTCAGCTCACTGCCTGTCTCTTAGTTTGCTGTACTGTGGTGGTTTGGATGTTGCTATGATGCTGGAAGCTAGGCCACCAGTATTTTAAATACCAACAGGGTTATCCATGGTGGACAGGTTTCAGTGGAGCTTCAAGACTAAGACACACTAGGAAGAAAGACCTGGAGATTTACTTCTGAAAATTGGACAATTAAACCCTTACAGATCACAAGAGAATACTATCCAATTCACTTGCTTTGGACATGTCATCAGGAGAGATTAATCAGTCCTAGAGGAGAATATCATGGTTGGTGAAGAAGAAGGCCAACAAGGCTGTAGGAGACCCTTGGTGACATGGACTGGCACATTAGCCATAATGATGGAATCTAAATTGCTGGCACTTGTGAGGATGACACAGGACCTGGCAACCTTTAGTTCTGTGGTACCTAAGTTCACCATTAGTCGGAGTCACCTCAATGGCAGCTAGCAAAAAATTACTGTTTGAGAGGAGAACTGAGATATGAACTTGATACAATATACCAAATGTTAAAATGTTCAAAGATCTCATGTTTACTATGAAAGAATAGGAATTGAAAATACAACTTTCAAATAGCTAGAAGGAAAAGGAAAGTAAGAGAAATTTTATCATTCCAATAAAAAAATAAACAGGAAAGGCAGAATAAAAAAAAAAAAAAGAACAGTGAATATGAAGTATAATACGGGAATTATGTCTAAATGTATGAGTAATAGCAAGAAAAAGGGATTAATACCTAAGGAAAAAACATGTACACTCAGCTTAGACTTGCAAATCCAGCCATATCTTATTTATAAAACAAAATCAAAACATAATGACAGAAACTTTTAAATGATGTAAATGAAGAAATTTCTACTTTTTAAAAAAAAAAATTTTTTTTTTTAATGACTACAGGAATAACCCTCTGCCAGATACTGCTGATACAGAAAGGATTAAGAAAAGATTCCTTGCAGTCTGGTGAGAGAAACAGCCCAGTTAACAGATCAGTTATCAATTGCTCTATAACAAATGACCCAAAAATGAAGTGCCTTAAAAGAACAAGCAGTTACTTCGCTCACAGTTTTGCAGGTTGGCAGTTTGGGGTTCTTCTGGTCTGGGGCAGACTCAGCCGCTCTCGGCTGGGCTCCCTCATGTATCTGGAATCAGCCACCATGTCAGCTGGCGGGCAGAGGGTGTGAAATCTTCTCAGCTGGATTCTCTCTCTAATGGTCTCTTGTCATTTATTAGGGTGGCCTGGGCTGTTCCCATGGATTCTCAGTGTTTGAAGAGCAGCAAGAGGGCAAGGAGGAGCCCTGGTGGTGCAGTGGTTAAGGGCTCAGCTGCTGAAGGAAAGGTAATCAGTTCGTACTCACCAGCTGCTCTGTGGAAGAAAGACATGGCACTCTCCTCCTGTAAAGATGACAGCCTTGGAAATCCTATGGGGCAGTTCTACTCTGTCTTTCAGGGTCACTATGAGTTAGAATATACTTGAGAGTGATGGGTTTGGTTTTTGGTAAGAGAGCAAGCCACGATGTGTCTAATTATATCTGGTCTCTGCTTCTATTAGTCTTTGTACTGTCCCAAAGGCCAAAGCAATCATAGATCAGTCCAAATTCAAGGAGTGGAGGAAGAATCTTGCTCTTGAGAAAGGGAGCTGTAAGTCATATAATATGTATGGATACATACATATTAGAACATGTGGCCATTTTTGCTATCCATCACAACATGTAAATGCAATCAAGTTTGTCCCTAGTTGTGGCAGAAGCATTTCTTAAATACAATAGAGTACGCAGCAGGGTGGGAAATTCTACCAGGTGTAGGGTTGGAAAGGCTTCCACCACGAAGTGATGTTTGACCTAAATTTTGAAACACGAGTGGATGGTTAGGAGATTTTCTTTTTTATATATTTCCAACCACTTGCCCACATTCTACCATCTGTCGTCACACAAAACGAGCCCTCTGCTCCCATGTTGACATCTTTCATTTTCCTTCAAATCCTCAGGCTCTCCTCTACCTACCAAGCACAACTTCCCAAACCCTGCCTTAAAATGTTTCAACAATTTGCTTCTTCCTTTCCTAATTGCCCCCTGGACAAAAAAGGAGATCAAGCAGAGGACAGTGGACCTTTCCCCGAGGGCTCTCCTAAGCCTCCCAAGCAGGTTTACCATAGACGTCCGGAGTCTCAGTGCTTTTCTGTGATGATGTAATCCTACCCTTTTTAGTGGCTCCAAGGGAGAAGCATGTGGACAGGCCAAGAGGCTTCACAGGGTTTAGAGTCAGGAGGTCAAGAGAGAGTGGCCTAGACACCACCACTGAGTGATGGTACCTCCAGGCAACAGACCAAAAACTCCATTCTGCACAGATGGCTACGAAGGGTGAGTCTTTTGGAAGAGTCTTCTGTTATTTAATCAATAGATATATATTGAGTATCTCCTATGGGTGGGGCTCTGTCTCACTTTCTGGGACTGCCAAAAATAAGGCAGATACCATCTTTGTCCCCAAGTTATTTACAACCCATTTGGAAGACAAAAATTGGAAAATGAGCACCTGCTATGACTCAGTGCTATGATGGAGGATTACTAGGTGCTCTGAATACATAAAGCAGGAGCACAGACTGGGTACCTTGGAGGAGGAACCAGTCAACAGGAAGGGAGAGAACGTCTACTAGTCAGAGGGAACAGCCTGTGTGAAGCCTAAGTGGCAAAGGAGGCCTGAGAGGTGTTCAGAGTGGACATTGTGTTTCTAGAGCTGGAGAGATTTGATTCAGGCCAGAGAAGAGGTTTGGGAGAAACAGCAACTCATTATACTCTTCTATTCCCTCAACTCACAGTTTCCTTCCTCTTGGATATTGACTTCTTTAAGTGAACATTGCAATTCATTTTTAAGATATAATTTCCCTCCTCCCAGCCTCCTAGCCTCTCCCACAACAGTTGCCATATTTTTTCCTAGTGCGCTGTTTAGATTCAAACTGGGCCCTCGGAACTGAGCGATGTCAGCGATGATGTCACACAAGGGTTACTGGAAGCCTTGGTGCTCACTCAGATCCTAACTGCTCTTTGGAGAGGTTGTGGCTCTGAGGTCTCCTGTGGGAGAGCGACTTTGGATACCAAATTACAAACGGTTCTGCCTAAATCAAGGTCCCCAACTTGTGAGAATTTGGGACATCATCTCTACGTGGGAGGAGGAGAAACATCTTGCCGGTGACCATCCTTCGTGGTTCATCTTCACCCAGCCAGAATGGAGCGGCAATACATGAGGAAGAGGCCTTTCTCTAAGGCCCGAGGTAAGGGTGGGAGAAAAATTCAGTCTGTGCGATGGGTGCTGGGCAGCAAGGGGTTTGATTCACCCCGGAAACAAGGACCACAAGGGATCACCGAGGCTTTCACCTGAAAAAACTTCCTGTCAATTAGTAAACAGTAAGAAATTATACTGTGAATAAATAAACGAAGGAATAACTATGTGAGCGAAGTATAGAATTCTACTGTCATCTGAGGGGCTTTCCGTAACAGTAGCAGACAAGTCAGATTTGTGAACTCTCCTGCTTTGTTAGCGGAAAGAACGCAGGTGGGCAAGTGGGGCAGTGGGTATAGAACCAGGTAGAAGGGTGGTTACAGAGATTTGTGCTTAATTTTTTCATGAGACTGAATTAATATATCACACGAATTAAAAAAATATATCAAATTTATCAGGAGGTTTTGGGAGTGGGTGGTGTGATGGAGCACAGTACGACACGTTCGTTCAGAGTTCCCAGTCAATGTAAGCTGCCACAGTCCTCAGCCTGGACTCAGGCAGAAGACGGTCCAGGAAGGCCCTGCCCCTCTAGCTCTAGGGATTTCTCTTCTCCTTCAAGGTCTCCTGACCATCTTTACCTAAGGGTTTAACAATTCTTCTACGTAAAGACACCTATAGTATAGATCATTTTTTTTTCTCCTGTAATTGCAAAGTTTAATTTTTTTAATTGTGTTGAAAATATACATAAAACATAACTGAATAATTTCTAATGTATGAGTCAGTGATACTCATTACGTTCTTCAAGTCATGTAACCATTCTCAATATCCTTCTCCAAACTTTTCTACAACCATTAACATAACCTCAATGCCCCAGTGGAAAAACTTCCCCTTCCCCCTGCCCACAACTGGCAACGACCAATAATCTTTGCTTTCTATATATTTGCTTATTTCATGTAAGTCAGATCGTACAGTATTTGCCCTATACTTAGGGCAAATACTAACTTATTCCATTTAGCATGATGTTTTCCAAGTCTAGCAGGAAAGAATTTTAAAATTCCAACTATAGCTAACCTCAGTTTCTGCTATCATTCTTAGTTATCCATTCTTTCTCCGACTAGTCTGCCCCCGCCTTGTCTTCTTTGTTGCTGCCCCATTCTGCCTTTCAGTGGCTAAGCCCTGCTTTCTGCTCCCTCCTTGATCTCTGTATCCTTCTAACCAACTGCTGGCATGTTCCCTCTCTGAATCTTGTCTCTCTCTAAAGCTTTCCCTCCATCCAACGCACCCGACCTAGCTCCATCTCTTTCTGCATCCTGAACTCTGCAGTCCTTCCCACAGATTCAGAAACATACACAGACCTTTAGGTTGACACAGACAACCCACTGAGACATACACAGCGGAGAAGGCTGTGTGTTCTCCATCTGAAGTTCTCGCATCAAGGTTCTCAGATACGGCCATCTCTTTCTGCCTCACTTCATCTACTAAGGACTGGGCTTCTACTCTGAGAAAAACAATTTTCATCTTTTACTGTGGCTGGGTTAAGAAGGGTGCAAGGAAGAGCTATACATGTAAGAATCATAACTAAATATACACATTCTTCTGTTTTACGTATAACTCTATAAAAAGCCTTTCAGTAAAAAGAGGATGAAAAGAGGTGACCATTGCTCTGGAGTGTTTACCCTCCAAATTTACTAAGAATATCACCCACATACAAAACGTCAAGTCACACATTTATTATGAAGCTTCATGGGAATGAGGTCATTTCTAAGTTCCAAACGAACAAATTCATTGGAATTCAATAAATGTGGAATTAAAGAAAAATAACTTCTTAAAAAATGAACTACCATAAACAGTGCCACTTTACAATGGAGACTTTGTCTTCCACAGCAGTGCCCCCAAAGGGTGGTGGGTCTCTGGGGAAGAAGAAAGAAACCATGGGGTCTGTAGAGGTGGAGGATGTGGTGATGGAAAGGCCTCCAGGGGTCCCTATGACCAAAGCTTTGGGGTCACAGGTGAGAATAAGGGCCCTGAAAGCTCAAGTAAATTAACTCTCTATTCTCAGAGGTCTCTATCCAAGAGGAAAATGCCCAAGAGTCAACAACATCCCAAGAAAAAAGTCAAAGCTCCAGGCACAGGAAGATTCCAAAACAATCTGAGAACTCTTCTCCTTTATCTTCCACCGAGCAGACCTCTCATTCCTCCAGTTACGGGGCTGCCCCAGGAAAGCGATGGGTCAGGTGCGCATATTTCACCAAGGTGCGCACGGTCAAGGGGGTAGCGGTCGCCTGGCAGACCAAAACCTCCTTTGCACCCGTGGGCAAGATGCCCCAGGTCTTTGAGGCCGAGCTCTCTGAGGAGAGCACCATCGGCTCTGCCCCCAGTCTGGCCAACACTAAGTCCCTGGTCAGCAACCTGGAGCCCTGGCAGGAGGGGCCTCAGACCTGTACGCAGAAGCCCACTGATCAAGGGGAGGAGCATGGGGAGAGACCCCGCCCAACCACCCCGGAGTGGCTGGTGACCCGTGAGTGCGGCTTCCGCTGCGTGGCCTGCTGCCGTGTGTTCGAGTCCCGTGACGCCCTCGTGGCCCACGCGGAGCATGGTGTGACTCAGGGCTTCAGCTGCCGGGTCTTCTTTGAAGAGCTGCTGGAGAGGCGGCTGCCACGCTCAGTCCAGCGAAGGCCCAGACGCTGCCACCAGCTGGCCAGGCGTTGCCTGATGGCCGCCAAGAAGAGGGAGGTGAGGGAGAAGACAGCAGTCTGCAGGCGCCTCGAGGAACAGCTGGAGAAGCAGAGAGAAGAACTGAAGAGGCTGAGGCACCAGCTGGACAGGCTGCAGAGGCAGGAGACCAGGCTGCAGAAGGCGCAGGCGCACCACCGAGGCCAGAGGGGAAAGCGCCTGAAGACGTGCTAGAACCCCGGGACTAGGAGGAGCAGGGCCTTTGGGCTGGAAACGTGGGCCCTTCAGGAGAGACCTCCATTCAGGTTTGTTTAACCCAGCTCCCCTGGAAGATCATACCCTCCTTCCACTGTGACCCCAACCCTCCCAACCCAAGCGCACAGAGAACTCCAGCCCTAAGGGGGATCTGGATGGAAGAAGCCCCAGATACCTGACCGCAGACACCAGGTCCCCTCAGAGGCTCCCCTGGCCCAGGAGAGGACAGGACAGGCCTCATCTGGATGGTGAGATCTTGGGACCCTAAGGATGAGCGCAGCATAAATAGGGAAAGGGAAAGGGGATTTCAGTGGGACCTGGGAGGATTGGGGGGGGCCCTGCTGAGGCGTGATGGTGAAGGGGGTGTCACTGAGTTCTTTGGAGGAGAAGGAATCAGAGAGATGGCAGGCTGTTGGGAAACATGTCTGCAGGTGAGCAGTGGACATAAAGCCCTAAACAAACAACTCTGGGTCCCTTCCCAGCAGTATAGAGGCAGAGAAAGAGGCAGGGCTTGGTAGGAGGAGAGGAGGGCAGGTTGAAGGAAAATGAACTCACCCAAGCCATGTCTTCTGGTCTCCTAGGGTGAATTTGGGTTTATGATTGGGATGCATCCTTTTTGCCACATTAGGGGAATGTAAGTGGGAGGTGGTGTAGAAAAATCCCCCTGGGTGTTAACCATTTCTGGATAAGAGTTGATCCAGGGCTTGCAGGATATTTCCTGTAGAGCATGTCCTAGGGGAAGGGGTAGAGCTTTGGAACTTTTTCTTCTCCTAAATCAAGCTGTACATTCCGGTTCTTGACATGTCAAACAAACTTGCTAATTTTTTTTTGTTTTCCTGTGGTCAAATCTGACCTGTCGCGAGGTCAAAGAACTGGAAGAAAAAGGCCCTCTGAGGTGAAAGAACCAAAGGAGAGGAAAGGCTTCAAACCCAGGGAGAACAGCGAGAACACAGGTGATCAGAGGTAATGGTGGGAAGGGGCAGATTCAGGCCCAGACTCAACAGTGGACAACAAAGCCCCAGTCTCAGTCGCGACATCAAATCCCAAGTCTGGGGAAGCCCTGGACATGACAGGGGTGTATCCATCTCTCTAGGAAATGAGACCACAAGTATCACAGGGAACCCCCCAGGGGCAGAGGAATGGAGGGCAGGGCCTCTAGGATGGGCACCTCCGTCCACAGTCTGTCCTGTGTGTATTCCTCAGAGTGACAGAGACAGCTCCTGTGAGGGAGAGGGTCACAGGCAGAGAAGAACCAAGGTGTTCAGACCAGGTAAATTCTGCAGTCTCCTAAGGATCCAAACCGAAAAATCAGAGATTCTCAGAGGTATCAGGGTGGGAGGGGTTGGTATTCCCAGGCTGGGGAGAGGCTGGCTGGGGAGGTGCTGGTTTCTGAAATCTTTTCATCAACATCTTTCTTCTTAAAAGCTACCTTCCCAGTTGATGTCCTCTATGATCTAGGCTCAGACCTGAATGGGGCCTAGAATGCACAAAGGTGGGTTATCCAGTGGGGCTACACAGGGAGGAGGTGGAAGCAGCATATCCAGGAAAGAGAATCTTCTAGAGGCGCATGAGTTACCTAGTGAATCGCACATGGCGTCCAGCCTTCTACATTTAGCTGTAGACGTGTGCTTGCAAGATGTGTTTGAGGGGTAACTCTACTGACTTCCCAAAATTATTTTTGGTCATTTCCAGTTATAGAGACCAGAAGAACTCACTGGCTCCAAGAACAACAAGAAATCCACTGGATCTTATTATTACTTTCTGCGGTGTGCTCTCCTGCCAGTGATTCAAATCTTTTGTCTGTCATTCTGGAGAATTTTCACCTATTTTAAATATTTAACAAAACACGTTAAAATATACATGTATCTATGATGTTTATGAATTTCCAAAGCTCTGAAATTGTTTTTTTATCACATTTGCAAGATCACAGATTTGTGTGGCAAAAAAATTTATGTCAGGGTCCCACCCTCCTATGTAATTTGGTCCTGCTCCCCCAGGGTATCCAATGTTAATAGACACACGTGTATCCTTCCCTACACCTCTCTGCAGGGACACATATACACAGTCACAGGTACACAAGTACATCTGCTGGGGTGTTGGCTTTTATGAAAGCCTGGTCACACTCCACCCACATTGCTCTCGCCCCTTATTTCACTTGATATTCTACCTTGATTCTCTGTAAGTCATTAGATATGGCACTGACACTATATTTTTTGATCTTTTAACTTACATGAATAATTTAAATAGATGATCTCAATTCAGTACACTTTATCTGTACTTCTACATGTTCTTGTCAGAAGCTATCAAGTCAGTTCTGACTCACAGTGGCCCTTTGTACCACAGAACAAAACACCACCTGGTCACGGGCAATCCTAATAATCGTTGCTATATTTGAGCACACTGTTGCAGCCACTGTATCAATCTCATTGAGGGTCTTCCTCTGTTTCACTGGACCTCTGCTTTACCAAGCATGATGTCCTTTTCCAGGGACTGGTCCCTCCCTCTTGATAACATGGCCAAAGCCATCCTTGCTTCTAAGGAATATTCTGGCTTTCTCCCTTTAAGACAGATTTGTTCGTCCATACATAACACTACTAAAATGTAAACATTATCATCCATGCTTTTTAAGTCCACTCTTCCTGCGTGTTCTACCTCTCCTCCCCCTGTTCTTTCCCGCAAGTGGATCCAAGATAATTCAGGTTAACAATGTGGTAAGTAGTCTCTCTTATCCTTGCTTAAACAAGCACACGGACTTATACACACTCATAAACATAAACAGGTATTCAAGCATATTCAAACAATTGATATTGTTTAACCCAGATGTGCTCATTTTATATACACTTCTCTGCATGCACCTAGAGTTTTTCAGTAATAAATAATACTTCACAGATATTTTTCCCACTCAACTACTACAACTCATTTATTGATGATGTAGCTTTACCATAAGTTATCTATCATTCAACTATCAATGTACAGTCAATGTTTGGTCAACACTAATAATAACTATCCGTTGTGTACTACAGGATCTGTTTCTGTGGAATAGACTCCATAGAGTGAGATTTCCAGCTCAAAGTATGTTTTAAAAGTACAGAGCCATGGCCGTGTCTTTCCCCTATAGGCTGTCCTAAAGCACCTTTCCAGCCATGTCTCAGGGTATCCTTCTCCCCACAGCCCAGCCAGCCATAGATGGTGTTGATTTTTAAATTGTGCCAGTTTCACTGGGACTTTGATATTTTCTTAACTACCAGTGTTTTTGAGCAACTTGGACTATGTTTATTGGGCATGTGGATTTGCTGTGAACGATCTTTTTGAATTCACTGCTCATTTTTCAAGTGCTTAACTTTTATCCTTCTGTGTAAAATGGAAATTGTTATTAAGTCTTATCATCTCCATTTCACATGATTTTCCAAATCTATCATTTGTGTATCACATTTTCTCAAGCTTTCTCCCCCAGAACGATCACTTGAGTCAGCACCGTTTATTAAATAAATATAATTTTCTCAAAATACCGCCTTTGTATCAATGGTTATCGTGACTTCTTAGCAGATTTTGTTTCATTGGTCAACTTGTCAGTTTCTATGCTGTGTAATATCAATTTTTTCTGTTACCTGAGGAGGTAGACACCTGTCAGTATCCTGCTTTTTCATGTTTTTCTTCTCTATACCTTTTAAAGCAGCCGTGGTGTTGCAGTGATTAAGTGCTCATCTGCTAATGCAAAGAAGGTTTGGCAGGTCGAACCCACCAGGGGGCACTGAGGGGAAAGACCTATTGTTCTCCTCCCATAATGATCACAGCCTAGAAAACCCTATGGGGCAGTGAAATGGGATCACTATGAGTCAGAAATGGACTCCAAGTCTCCTAACACCAGCAACATCCTCTGCTATCTACTGTACTATTTGTAGCATACGATTACTGTATACAATTCAAAAACAACTATCTTAATATTCTGACTGGAAATACATTCCACTTATATATTAGTTTTAGGGACCTCCATTTGATTGACAAGACTTCTCATTTGAAAATATGGCATATTTTTTGCATATATTCAGGTTTCATTTTATGTATTTTAGTACATTAGTTTTCGTCATAGAAGTCCTTTGCTGCTCTGGTCAAAACAATGTTTTCCTAAATATTTTACAGTTTTGAACACAGTTTGATCCAGTCAAGTAGTAGGGGAAAGAGAACGGTCTGCCCTTCTCACCCTTGCCAATTTGAGACCCTCGTGTCTATACTGGAGACAAACCATTGATTTTGATGTATTTGTCTTTTATTCAGGTATGCAATTATATCATCATTATTTGAAAAATCTCTTATTATACTTATACTAGTTATTTAAATTTTCTAGTTTATTCCTTCACCTTAAAACTATGTTGAGTGATACAAAAATTTTTGTCTAGTTCCAAATTTATCAGAATGAGTTGAATATTAATTTTCCATTTATCTCACACCTGCTAAGTTTGGGGAAATCTATTATGCCCCAATAGATAACTACTACTCTGACCTGCTGACCATTATTGGAATCACACACAACTTGTTTCTGACGGTTAAGTACTTCCACCTGGCCTCTGTGGAGCTGGGATCCCATGATTTGCATTGCTACTAGGCAGCCCAGCTCCCACTAACAACCTGAGCCTATAGACGATTGTTGCTGTTAGTTGTCAGCAAGTCATTTCTGACTCATGACCACCCCATGTGGGCATAGTAGAACTAACTGTTCAATAGTGTTTTTAAGGCTTTCATCCTTTAGTAGCAGATGGCCAGGACTGTCTTCCAAGGACCCTCTGAGTACGTTCAAACTGCCAAACTGCCAGACTTTCGGATAATAGTCAAGCACTTAACTGTTTGTGGCGCCCAGGGACTCCCTACAAAGTATACATATTGGTAAGCTCTGTGTTGCTGGTGCTCCCCTCATCTCCGCATTCCTTATTCTTTTGATGAAATGGGTATCCTTCAGGACTTCCAAGAAATGGTCTTATAGAAGACTAACTCAGACATGCCCACATATTGGAGGCTTTTAATCCCTCTTCCAACATCTGACACAGCAGGTCTGGCATTTCGATTTCAGAGAATGTGGGCCATTGCCTTTTCTAAGCTTCCAAAAGCAATCCCACAGCATATTAAACCCATTTCCAGAACCCTTGCTACGGCAATAAATCCTTGTCAACAAACTATCCTTGACCCAACTTTATATTAAACGCCCCTTGACTCAGCACCTTCAGCACCCACTCCTCAGCACACCCCTGTCCTGCTCACACAAGGCAGCCAGGTCTTGCAGCTCCTTCAGTGTACAGTCCCTCCCCCCCCAACCACAACAGCACTGCCCCCAGTGGCTATGCTGGTATCTGACAACTAAGTATCTGGACAAATGCATGGGACACTATCTCAGGACTCTGCAAAGGAAAGTGTTGAAGGTGGATGGGGAAGGGGCGGTACCAGAACATAAAGTATGAACATTCCAGAGGCTGAAATTAAATGAGCCCAAATCTCACAGCTGCACACCCGTTGTGGACAGAAATAGCTCCAAGAGAAGCCCTCTCTCATATAAATGGGATAGAAGGTCCGCAAAGGAGAGAGACAGGCAGCTGGGCAGGTGGGCAGACACCTGAAACTCTGGCAGAGGAGAATCCTTCTCTCTGACCAGAGTATGGAAGAAACAAATATTGTAGAGAAAGCTCCATTACATTTTCTCTCTCTCTGCTGTTAACTGACACCTAGTCAATTCTACCTCAAAGGGTGAGACTTTTCAAAAGCTGATTGCCAGGCTTGTCTTCTGAGGTGCTTCTTGACACGTTCAAATTGCCAGCCTTTTGGCTGGTTGTCCAGTGCTTTGGCCCCATAGGCAGAACCAGTCACTGATGTGCACAACAGAATGAGGAGATTAAAGCCCCAGCATTCCCGCCAGTGGGCCAGGAAAGCACTCCTTCTGAACTCAGAGAGAAGAAGAGAAAGAGAGAGAGGAGGCTGTGCAAGAAAGAGATTCTGCAGACTTGCTATGAACTCCTGGTTCACCCCCCAGGTGCGTATCCATTGCCCTGACCCAAAGAAGCATTATCAAATCCTTTAAGAGCCGCACTATGGGTTAGAATGCCATCAAGGTTCCATACTGAGTGGCGCTCACATAGGTTAGACTTTAATACAGCTGCAAAGCCTTCAAAAATTGAACTCACATTTGAACCATAGAATACAGAAGATGGGACAGAACTTGGAGCCTGAACATAACTGGGTCAATTGACTGCTAAAAACAAAAAAATTCTCCATAAAATTTAAGCAGGACTTGTACTCTCAAAATCATAAGAAACAGATTTTAAAATGCTATTCTAATCCAAGAAATAACAGGGACACTTTTTAAATAAATGGAAAGATAATAGGTGCTATTTGCAAATGAAAATTTTACATGTTAAAAGTACAATTGTAGAAATCAAAAATTCAGTTGATATTTTCACAATAGCAGAATGGTGATGACAGAGAAAAAAACTAAATACTTGAAATAAGATCAGTAGAAAATATCCATTCTGCAAACAGAGAGGAAAATATGGAAAAAAAATGGACAGTGCCTCAAGAACTAGACAAAAAGCTTATTTATTGGAACTCCAGAAGAAGTGGACAAAACGTGTGGTGAAGAAAATAGTATTTGAAAAAATACTGGCTGAACACTTTCCAAATGTGGTGAAAGACATAAACTTACAGATTCAAAAAGTTCAGCAAACCACAGCAAGTTAAAGAATTCCATGCCCCAATACCGTATTTGCACAAAAATATTCTGCGGGTTATGGTTTTTTTGCCAACCCAGTGGGCCTTACCCCACATCCCAAGTATATTTGTAAGTACATTACTCTAATTTTTTTTTTCTTTTTTTTAACAGCAGCATGTAAAAAGAAAAAAACAGTATACTGTACTCACAGACACACCCAGGAGGGGAAAAACAGTTGACACACATATATATATATAGAGAACATGGGTTACTTCCATAAAAATACCATACATCATAATCAACTGCAGAATAACAAAGGTCAAGAAAATACTCAGGAAGGAGGTAGAGAGAAAACAACACATTTCACCTGAGAAAAATAATTTGAATGACTCTGTATTCACTATCAGAAGCCATGGAAGCCAAAAAAATAGATTGTGAAACATCATTTTTTCAACCCTGAAAGATGGAAATATTAACCCAGAATTCTATGTATCATGTATCTATGTATCATTACCTTCAGGAGTAAAGCACAAATAATGCCATTCTTAGGGGAAAGAAACCTGAGAGAATTCATCACCACCAGACTTCTAAGTGAAACACTAAAGGAAGTACTTCAGGTGGTAGACTTGGAATTTCAGTTGTATTTATGGAAAGCAGAAAACGTGGAAACTATGTGGTTAATATAATAATATGTGGTTAATACTACGTCAACACTGTAGTTACTGCACAACATGGCGCTGGACAAGGCTCTTTGGAAAGTTTTTCCAGTCTCTTGGAAACGCTTGGAAATACGTCCTGGCAAATCATTATTAGAGAATGGAATTAATTTTGACAATACCTGAGAGATGTCTGCAGTCAAGTCTCGTGAATAAACTGGAAAATAAATTTACTGACTGAAACTAAGGTGTGGTAACAAAACATGAGCCTCAGTTCTCGTGTGGCCATGAGCTGGCTCTGAAGGCCAACCTTCCCCAGAGAGGCACTTCAAGCACATGGGGGGCAACGGCTTCCTGTTGTTATTGCTAGGTGCCATCGAGTGGGTTTCTGCGTCATTGTGGCCCAGTGTAAAAGGAGAACTGCCCCGATAGGGTTTCCTGGTTTGTAATCTTAACGGAAGCAGTTCGCCAGGTCTTTACTCCTTAGAGCCTTTTGGTGGGTTCAAAAAACTAACCTTCGGTTAACAGCCGAGTGCTCAAATTTGGCACCACCTGGGCTCCTTGGAGCAATGGCAGCACCACAGAATTTGGTAGAAACCTTCCCATAGGCCTTCTCTAAGAGGTAACCCCTTGCTTAAGGACCAAGTTTAGGTTTTATATATACTCATTCTACATAAAGTCTAGATAAGAACTACAGTGCTTCCTTGAGCGGACAATATGTATACGCCCTCCATAAACAAAATGTGTCAAGGGCAAAGTTTAATATTAAACCAAGGCATTTCCCGTCAGTCCTTACCTGAGAGGGTCTTCGTGAGAATTTCCTGAGACTCTTGGAAAAGGACTTAGTAGATACTGCTTCTTTTTACCTCTTCGTTCCTGAACAGAAACCTCTGCTAAGAGGTCATGCGTAAAGCTCCAAACGCCTCTTCTTATCCTGAATGTAAGCCGTGTAATAACACCAGGAACTAGGCATTCAGCTGGGTGAAGAAACCCAGGAGTACTTCCTGTCTTCAACACCTTCCAGTTCCAGCGAAATCCTGTTACAAGTCACTAGATCAGCCCAGGAGCTGGAAGACTGAAATTCCTGGTCCTCTGACAAGTGGGAAGGGCAGGGTGGGGTTAGGCAGAGCCTCCTTGACCATCACTTGCCCCAAGAGGCTCTGGAGGCTGCTTCATGTTATAAGTCAAAGGCCCTTCCAGCCCAGGCACATAAGAGCAGGGGAAGACTTTGTCCATTGAAAGAAAAGATGGGTACAGGAGTGGCAGGTTTTAGGGCACTCAGCATTGGTCAGCTTTGCTACTTCAGGACATCCTGGCCCATGGTCGCCTTCACGACTGGGCCTTTATAGCCTCTTCACCTCTCTGTCCTTCCCAGTTTTCTCCCAGCACCATGAGCTGTGGCTTCTGCTAGTTTCAATGATTTCAGTATTTCACTAGCTCCTCACCCCACTCAGGGGAGGCAGTTTTGCAGACTGCAGGACACAAATCCACAGGGCTGTTTACGTGTCCTTCAGCAGAAACACTTCCGAGGGTACAAGTTGGCCTCAGAGATTCTGAGACCCAGGCAGAGAGAAGCCCAGGGGGAGGGTCACTGCCTTCAGGAAGTGTCAGCACTCTCAAGGGTCATGTCCCTGGGGTCGTGCCCAATTGCAGGAAAAACAAAGTGGGCTCTGAGGCTCCGTGTGCTGACCGTCCAGTACACAGGCCCTGGAAGCCTTGGAAGGATTCTGTCTTAGTCTAACCCAGCACTGGGGAAATCCTCACAGGGTAACAGCAGTGATATGCCTGGGGATCTTTATTCTAAAAGTCTCAAAGCAGTTGATACAGTCTTGTGAGGTGGGAGATGAGAAAGCTTGGGACCACCGAGAGAGGGTGGCAAAAGAAGGAAGACTTTATCACTCCCTCTGTTCAAGTTTTTTTTTTTTTTTTAATTGCAACTGGGACTCCAAACAGGTCTTTGTTGTTAAAGTTGTATTTCTCTGTGTTAATTTATGATCCTTAACTCAAATCTAGAGTTTTGAGCTCATTTTGATAATTCCTCTTTAGTCTGTGGAGACAGGAGCCTGCCTTCAGCCAGTGGTGAGAGTGGAAGAAATAAAGTCCCTAGTCCAGACTGGGGCAGGCTCTGCTGCTCCGCAAACTAGGGGTGCGGTCCCTGAAGAGCCCTTCTGAGGACAGCACAGGAGGGGCGTCCAGCCTGGAGAAAGGGCAGAGGGGGGTGGGGGATTGTTTGTGTGAGCAGTGTGGCCTCTGTGGCTTCGCCTTCTCCTCCTGGAAGTGCAACCTGGGGCCCTTCACGTGCGGAGCCAGAGTCCTAGGGTGACCACAACTCTCCCACCCTTTCTGGGTCACCCTCTGGACCCAAGTCCCCATACGCCTCCTCTGCCCTACTATCCCAGCATAACCACTGTGACTGGGCTCAGGGGTGTACCCTGGGACTTGACATCGATAGCCTCAGGCTTCCCCTAGTTCTGGTGGGACCTGTGAGCCTAGCGGGTCTGAGTTCAGGGCAAGGCTGGGTGGGCTGGGACTCTCGCGAAAGGCTCCTGCAGCCAGCTCCTTCCTGATGCACGTGAGATTGTGGTGGGGCAGCCTCCGACCTGGCACTTCCCCTGGGCGCCCCTCTCCACACAGCCCTGCCCAGTTCCCTCCCCCCCCAACAACCGCCCAACCACCTCCTCCTGCCTCCTAGTTCTAGAGGAGTGCTCTTTTGATGCCCATTTGCAACTAGCACCCCATGGCCCTGCACGGAGTCAATCCAGCTAATGACCTCAACCTTAAGTGCACAACTTTGAAACTGCTAGATAGGTGGGAAATGAACAAAAAAAAAAAAAAAAAAAGAGGAGAAACACTTAACAACAGTTACAAAAAAGTTATATGGGACTGTATTCTCACATCATGGACTCAAAGATGCTGGGTTGTATTTTTGTTTGCAAACAAGTCTTAGATAAGGGAATTGGTGCCAGGAATAGATGTAGAGTATGACTTTGGAAAAATGAGGGAAAATCTGGGATTGAGTAATTGACGTGGATGAGACTGAAAATCGTGATAACAACATAACATTTAAAGAGGAAATCCTAGCAGCCTAGAACATGCAGTGGAAATTTTTCTACGTAGCACCAGAAAAGACCTTTAATCACTACACAAAATGGGTCAGTAGTTCAAGATCTCCCTAAGAAAATAGGAGGCCGAGACCACTTTCATTCAGGTTGCAGCAAACAGGCAAGAAACAGAGCATTTTAATCTTGTGCAAAGTCAGAAAAGAAGAGAAAAAGATGAGATGCTCCTCTACTTCATCCCTAAGGCTAGTTTAATATTGACACCAAATTAGACAGGGATGGTAGAAGAAGAGTTACAGGGCAAGCACACTAAGTAACTGAAATGCAAAAACCTACATAAACTACTGGCAAAGGAAATCCAGCAAAGTATAAACCAGGTAATACGCCATCATCAAGGGGGTTTATCATCAGCATGCAAGCTTGAGTGAACATTAAAGATTGAATAATTTAATTCACCATAAGCATAGATGGAAGAAGAAAAGACATGTTCACCTCAAGAGATGGGGACAAAGCAGTTGATAAAATCCAATCACACTGAGAGATAAGGACTCTGAGCAATCATGGACCAGAAAAGGAGTTCCTTAAGTTGGAAAAATACAACTGGCATGATAGTTCATGGTGAAATGTGGGACATTCTCTTTAAAATTAATTAGCATTAAAATAAGGATGCTTTCCCAATTTGAAGACTGGCGTCTGGCGTCTTAAACATTAGAAAGCAGCCATCTAAGGTGCATCCATTGGTCTCAACCCACCTGGATCAAAGGAGAATGAAGAACACCAAGGACACGAGGTGATCACGAGCCCAAGAGACAGAAAGGGCCACGTGAATCAGCTACTACATCATCCTGAGACCAGAAGAACTAGATGGTGCCCGGCTACAACCAATGACTGCCCTGACAGGGAACACAACATAGAAACCCTAAGGGAGCAGGAGAACAGTGGGATGCAGACCCCAAATTCTCATAAATTCATACTTAATGGTCTTACTGAGACTGGAAGGATCCCAGTGGTCATGGCCCCCAGACCTTCCGTTGCCCCAGGACAGGAAACATTCCCAAAGCCAACTCTTCAGACATGGATTGGACTGGACAATGGGTTGGAGAGGGATGCTGGTGAGGAGTGAGCTTCTTGGATCAGGTGGACACTTGAGACTATGTTGGCATCTCCTGCCTGGAAGGGAGATGAGAGGGTGGAGGGGGTCTAGAAGCTGGCGAAAAGGACACGAAAAGAGAGAGTGGAGGGAGAGAGCAGGCTGCCTCATTCGGGGGAGAGTAATTGGGAGTGTGTAGCAAGGTGTATATGCGTTTTTGTGTGAGAGACCGACTTGATTTGAAAACTTTCACTTAAAGCACACAAAAAAATATTAAAAAAATAAGGATGCTTTCTATCATTATTTATATTAAATATTTAACACTGGAGGTCCAAGCTAGAACAAAATGACAACAAAAAGAAGGAAAAGCTGCAACTGCTATTATTCATAGATTTCAGAAATGCCTCCACAGAAAAATTAACAAACCATTAAAATTAATGCTAGTCAATCATAAATATAAACTAAAAAATAAACTGCATTTCTATGCATCAGCATCAAGCCGACTCTGTTGTAGCTCTTAGTGAAGGCAGAGGACACTGATAAGGAAATAGCAGGATTCGGGTGGGCTAGACAAGGAGGGGAGAACGCTATTTTACACCAGGCTTCATGTATAACCATGGGTATGTGTTAGTCATCTAGTGCTGCCATAAGAAAAAAATAACACAATTGGGTGGCTTTAAAGAACAGATATTTATTTTCTCACAGTTCGGGAGGCTAGAAGTAGGAATTCAGGGCATGGCTCATGTCTACTTCAGCTTCTAGCAGCTTCCAGCCACCCTTTGCGTTCCTGGCCTTGTAGATTATCTTCCCCTTTGTCTGTCTCCCTCTTCCCCTGTTTGTTTCTGTGTCTATTCTGTTCTTTTTGTAACTCAGAAGGGATTAGGTTTAGGACCCACCCTACACTGGTATGGCCTCATTAAAATAATTTTAAAAATCCCCGATATCCAAATCAGGTCACATTTATAGGTACAGTAGTTAGGATTTCAACGTACCTTTGGGGTTACACAATTCAGTCCATATAGTACCCTCACCAGATATTCTAGGCTGAGAGTACAAATATGAGCAGCTGAGAGTTCTATTTTTTGTCTATATTAGTTGGCTATCACTTGTCTGAGTCCACCCATATAAACTTTGGAGCAACTTATTATGAAGGACCAGGCCAACCTTTATTAGCCATGTCCATTATGTGGAAAAACGCACACATTCCCATCACTGAAGCCCCGAGAAATTCATCGATAAGGGTGGAACGCGGTTGGGACCAAGAATTGTTTCATGGCGTTGGTAACATGGCATAGCTGTCAGACATCTACGTAAAGATGTCAGGTAATAATACTGACAGCTAACACTTACTGGTGCCAGGACTCTTGTGAGGGCTTCTCCTTTCTTAAGATACTTGCTCTGCATGATACCCATGTGAGGAATGTATCATTATAAGGCACATTTTACAGATGAAGAACTCGGTACAGAGAGTTACGCTGACATTTGAATAGAAGTCATGAACCAGGAGGAGTTGAAATAGATGGAGGTGTAAACATCACATCCTCAGCTACAGACAGACAGCAACCGACTCCCTGAGGCATCCTAGAGAGAGGGTGTCAATAGAGAGAGAGGACTAAGCACTGAGCCTGGGGGCACTCTGACATCTAGAAGCCGGACAGATGAACGGCAGCCAACAAAGCTCTCTGAAGTCCAGTGTGGTTCCTGGAGCATGGTCCGTCCTTTCTTTGGACTGCATTTTACCAGTCCCCCTCCCACCCGCACTGGGTGTCCCCTTCACAATGGCAGGGACAATGTGTACTTTCACCACTGCGTCCACATGATGTAGACTATTCCTGGCACATGGAATCTTTATCTGAAATTCCACAGCAAATCTCTAGAGGCTCATGTTCTCATAGCTTCTGTCGCCTCTGCAGCCCTTGCTTCTGTCTGTCCGCCTGCTGGGCTGCACCACACGGAACCAGTTATGAAATTCAAGCCCATCTTACACTCGCCAAGGTCCTACTCACACAAAATTTGTATTAGCTTAAAAGAAAAGGTGTGTAGATAAGATACACAAGGGATTTAATTGCAGAAAACAAACCTTAAAATGAAATGGCTGGGAATGGTGGGCCTCCCTTTGTAAAAAGGCATCTGTGTACGGACTACGGGAAAATGCAGTGAAGATATGGGTCATGGGAAAAGGAGCGTTTGTAGCAATTTGGTAATCACTCAGACCACCTGTAAAAATGTTTTCATCCTTTTTCTCATACCTTACACAAAACAAAATTCCAGATGGATTGAATATTTAAAATTAAAATATGCAACCATAAAAATTTTAGAAGTTTTTATTTTCTTTTTATTGATAAAAGAGAAAGACTTTTTAAAAATCCCAAAATATGAAGGCTAAAACTGTTAAGATCTATAGATCTTTGGCATATCGAAAAGTATATGAAGAGAGTAAAAATACAGGCAAAAAGCTGAAAAAAAGCTTGCAGGCTAAGGATTTGAATAGAGATTTCTCAAAAGCAGATACAGAAACTCTCAACAAGCACAGGAAAAGAAGCATAACCTCATTAGTCATCAGGGAAATGCAAATCTAAACTAACGTGCACTATTATTTCAAAACCACTAAGATGGCTAAACTCAACAGGATGGACAACAAGTGTCGGCGACGATGTGGAGAAGCTGGAATACCGCTGGTGGAAATGTAAAATGATCCAATTGTTTTGGAAAATGGTTTGGCAATTCTGCAGACAGTTAAACAGAGAATTCCCATACAACACTGCAGTTGCACTCCTAGGTCTGCACCCGGAGAATCAAAAGCATGTTCACATACAACTTACACAGAGGATTCCTAGTAGTGTTATTCGTAACAGCCAAAATGTGGAGAGAACCCACATGTCATGACCTGATAGACAGGATGTGGTATATTCATAGACTGGAATATTACTCAGCCACAAAAAGGCACCAAGTACTGATACATGCCACAACACGGACGAACCTCGAGAACATTACGCTAAATGAAAAAAGCCAAACACAAATGACCGCATCGTGTATGATTCCATTTACATGAAATGTCCAGAACAAACCAACACAGACAGAAGTAGATTAGTGGTTGCTACGGCTTGGAGGAAAGGAGTAATGAGGATGACTGTTAATACGCCTTTATTAACAAGGGCCTTTATTTATTGGGCACTGAAAATATTCTGAAGCTAGACAGTGGTGACTGTTGTGCCAAGTCTGCCCATATACTAAAAGCCACGGTATTGTGCATATTTTCAAAGGCAGTGTTACGGCAGGTGAATTGTATCTCAATAGAAGTATTCGTGATTCCTAAAAGACTAACTTTTCAATTCACATATAGAACCTATAAATCAGTAGGGAAAAAACAATCCAATTTTAAAATGTCTCCCTCCAAAGCAAAGGGAAGGGGGTACATTCCATCCACACAGCTTATTTTTTTATCTCTTCATTATTCAAGTTCTATTCTCATCTTATGTAACTCTAAATTATACAAATAATTGTCTCCATTTTCCTTATCCCTGTTTTCACTATTTAACTAAATAAAGACAGCAACACAGTGTTTTTTTATAAAAACCCACCCACATTCACTCAAATCATTTTTTAGCACTTCCTAGGCACCAGGTACCAGGATACTCTGAAAAACACAACAGACAAGTTCCTGCCTGCATGGGCCTTCTATTTTTGTGAAGCAGGCAGATCATAAACCAGCCAACCAGCTCTTAATGTAACCTAACATTAAGGAGGGAAACGTAATTTTGGAGCTGTCTCAAGCTGTTGTCTCTCTCACAAAGATTTCTCCAAATCTAGTGAAAAGTAAACACCTCGAAGGAACTCTGTGGGGCCAATAAATGTGAAAAAGCCATTACATTTCAGTTTTGTTTTGTTACTTTCACCTGGTACTTTGTCATCATTTTTTAATAACACGATTATGGAGCTGACATCAAACTCTCACCACTTGGCTGAAAGAAAAAACCAAACCTGTAGCCATCTAGTCAATTCTGACTCAGAGACCCTATACGACAGAGTAGAACTGCCCCATAGGGTTTCCAGGGAGCAGCTGGTGTTAGGACACAATTCCCTCTTATAAGAATCTGAAAGCTGTTCACTGTGGATGTGCGAGGGACTCAGTAACACTTGCAGAGATTTCCACATGGGTGGGGTGCTCTAGTGTGAGCATCGGGGGAATGGACCCCATGTGCACTTTGCAGCCTTCTGCAGATTATGACACAACAAACATTCACTCTTCATCGTCCTACATCTTGGAAGAGAGCAGAGGGAATTGTTAGGCAGGACCCTTCGAAAATGCAGGGCAAGAAATTTTATCGCAACATTAAATGGAAAATAAAGTCTTCCTACATTTTTCCTCCTTCCCTACCTCATTTCAAGGAGATAGCTGGACTCACAGTGTTGAAGCCCTGAAACTTCAAGACTCTGAAGAGTCTGTGGTAAAAGCCTCAGCTCACTGGGGTGATCACACTGAGGGAACTGGAGCCCAGGGGAAGAGTGACAGTCAGATAGTAGGGTCCTAGACGTTGGGAGGAGTAGGAGCTCCTTCTTGATAGTGCCCTGGAGTAGGTTACAGCACCTCAAAGGCTGATGCAGGCACATAAGTAGACAAACCCTGTTATGCTGTTGACAGCCCCACCAAGCTTCTCATGCTCCAGCTGAGAATGGAAACAGCAGACCGAATGCTTCTAGAGAGATCACCCACATAGGCTGAGGCAATGGGTGTGTTGAAGGTCTTCTCCAAGCACTGGTCCTTCATTAGACCCTGGGAATTATTGCATATCTGCAGGAGGGAGTACCCTAAAAGTAAGTGAGGTTAAAAACTCCCCTCAATTTTGTAAGCAGGTAGTTCTGAGCCTCAATTCATTTTATTTTTTAAAAAATCATGCTTTTTTTCATACATGATTTTGTGCAGACTCGCACATACAATTCGTATTACCCATTCATGCATTAAGTCAACAACGATTTCCTGTATAAACAGCTACATGTCAGACCCTAGGCCAGATGCTCTTGGTGATGAAATGACTTAGAGAAGTTGCCTCACTGCCTGGTAAGAGAAACGGCCAAGTTAACAGGTGTATCAGTCACGTATTGCTGTGTAACAAATGACTCCAAAAGGTAGTGTCTTAAAAAAACAACCATTTACTAAGCTCACAATTTTTCAGGTTGTCAATTTGGGGTTCTTCTGATCTGGGCCAGCCACAGTGGCTCGCAGCAGGGCTTATTCATGTGTCTACAATTTGATTCCAGGTCACCTGCGAGCCAGTTTCATAAAGTCAACTCAGGGAAACCGCTGGATCCTCTTTCCAATGGTCCCTCATCATTCAGCAGGCTGGCCTGGGGTCATTCCCACAGGTTCTCAGGGTTTAAGAGCAACAAAAGGGCAAGACTCAATGTAAAATCTTTTCAATTCTCTCCTTCTATCATCTCTGCTACTATTTCAATGGCTGAAGCAACCGTAAGGTCGGCCTTCAACAGGTAGAAGAAGACTCCTCCTGCTAATGAAAGGTGCTCCGGAGTCTCATAGAAGGCATGGGCACAGAGAGGGGAAGAATGTGTAGTAAATGCAATTGTGTTTTATGCTGTGGTAAAGGGTTTCCTGGGTACAATGGAGTACAGAGCAAGAAGTGGACTCATCTACCAGGAGAAGATTCAGGGAAGGCTACAACCAGGAAGTCATGCCTGAACCAAGTTGGGAATATGACTGAATAGTTAAGGGATGAAAAAAGGCCGAGCCTCCAGGAAGCCCCAGGTATTTTCCACAGGCTTCAGTAAAAGGGGAAGGATGGCTTGATGAGAAAAGTCTGAGGAAACAGGGTAAAAGCACTGGGGGATTTGTTACATTTGTGAACAGGCACAGATTATCTTTTGTTCTATTGTTTCCCTACCATTCCTGCCTCTTCTGTCCTTTGGGGTCACACAAAACAAGCCCCTACCATCCCCATGTTGGAACTTTTATTTTCCTTGGAGAAGTCTCCTCCTTCCTCATCACCACCCCAACCTTCTTAATTTCTTCCTCAAATGGTCTCCCCATTTGCTGGTTTCTCTTCTAAATGGCCTCCTAAACAAAAACAGAGTCTGTCATGGGCTTTCCCCAAGTCAACTCCCAAACTTCCCATTCTGGCTGACCACAAAATTCCTGAGTCTTAGGGCTTTTTGGTAAGTCATAAACCTCATCTGTTCCAGTGGGGTCAGTTTTCTTCACCTCCACGCTTCACCAGGGAGAGTAGGCCAGCAGATGGGAAGGGAGAGAACATCTCCTAGTCAGAGAGCAGAGCCTGTGTGAAGACTCAGAGGCTAAGGAGACCTAAGAGGGGCTCAGAGTGGACATTTTATAACCAGAGCTGGAGAGATATGATTCCAACAGAGTCAAATGAGAGGACTGGGAGAAAGCAGCTGCCCATGATACTGTTATCATTCCCTGTGCTCTCTTTACCCACCAAGGGATAGTAACCCCTTACACGGCACGGAAAAGTTTCAATTCATTTTTAGTATCTAATCTCCTTCTTCCCACATTGGCACTAGCACTTCTCAAGTGCCTACCTGACAGTTTCATGTTTTTCTGGTTGCCGTGTTTAGCTTCAAACTGGGCCCATGGAACTCAGCACTGTCAGCAATGATGTCACACAGGATTACGGAAGCCTTGGTGCTAACTCAGATCTCAGCTGCTTTTTGAAAAGGGTGCCAACCTCAGGTCTTGTGGGAGAGAAACCGTAGCTACTGAATCAAGGAAATTCAGGAGCAAGCCAGAGTCCCCAGGTTATTAAAGCTTCCTGCTGGGAGAAGGGATAAAGGTCCCTCAGACCATTATGTTTGGACATCTTCACCCAAGCAGGATGAAACAGTGACACACGAGGAAAAGGCCTTTCTCTAAGACTCCAGATAAAGGTGAGGAAAAGTTGTCCCAGATTGATGAGTGCTACAGAACAAAAGGTCTGACTTCCACCAGAAAAGAGAGCCATGGTAGGACAAGATGAAGGATTTGGGATGAATGGATAAGGTCATAAGGAAGATTCTCCTGAGAAAGCACATTCTGTCATTTAGTAGATAATTAACCAAAGTTTATTTTGTCAATAAGAAATGTAGGAATAAATGAGGGATGAAATGAAAGAATTCAATTGTAAGTTTGAGAGCTTTCCAGAATACCTGCAGACAAGGCACTCTTTTGTTCTGGATCTGAACATGGTGGAAAGGAAGGAAGCCAGTGGGCAACTGGGGCAGAGAGTATAGGATGGTGGAAAGGCTGGGTTGTAAGAAGCGTACTTCATTATTATATTTTCTAATGAGATGGAATTAATATACCATGTGAAGAACTAAGGAAATTTCTCAGGAGGTTCTGGGAGTGGTAGGTTGAAGAGGCCAGAACCCACATCATTGAGGGCAGAAGAAGGGCTGTAGACTCCTCCCTAGATCCAGGAACTCCCCTTCCCCTCCTGTGTCTCCTGCCCACCTCCCTCAAGAGCCTAACAACCCCTAACCACAAACATGGATACAGGATAGAATTTTTTATTTTCCTACTTTTCTCAACCTGAGCTTCATCTAGGATCAGTCATCTATCACTCTTTTCAGGCCAGTTTTGTTGCCCTCCCCACTACTATTACCTCTGCTGTCCTCCTCCACCCAGTGCTGCCCTCCACTGGCCCTGCTTCCTGCTGCTTCCTGCTTTTCTGACTGGCCTCTAATACCCTTTGAGAGATCCCCCACCCCATCTTCTGTCTGTCACTGGAGCTTACACTCCCCTCCCAAACTCCTTCTCTTTCTTCCTTAACTCGCCAATCCTTCCCTCAAACTCAGAAAAAAACTGACCCTTAAGCTGACATATACAAGCCCCGCTCGCCCACACAGGAGGCATGGTTGTGATTCAGCTACTAAGGTTTGTGCCATCAGACTCTCAAATACGGACATCTGTTTCTGCCTCACGCTGAAGGACATGGTAATGGGCTTGTGTCCAGAGAAAGGCAATTTTAATCTCCTGGTGTAGGCTAGTTAAGGGTACGAGGAGAAGTTTTAAATCACACAGAAAAGTACAAATTACGCTGTCTCTTTCAGTATAATTCCTTCTGTGAAAATCCTTCCCTTAAAAGGAGGATGAAAACAAGTTACAAAGAGGAGACCGATTCTCCTGTTTCAATGTTTACACTCTAAATTTACTAAAAAAAATAACTTTCATAGAAAACAGTTTTTAGAGAAACCATGTATTATCATGAAGGTACAGAGGATGAGGTAGCTTCCATATTCCACAGGAGCAAATTCACTTCCATCCAACAAACGCAAAAAAAAAAAAAAAAAATTTTTTTTAATGTGGCGATCCTCTGTTTATATTATAAACTATCACAGGATAAACCTTCGGCTGCTAACTAAAAGGTTTGGCAGTTGGAATCCACCAGCTGCTCCTTGGAAACCCTAAGGGGAGTTCTACTCCGTCGTATAGGGTTGCTATGAATTGGAATCTACTAAAAGAAAACTGGGAGTTTTATTTTTAAATCAATGTATTATAATTTTTTGAAAAACGATAGACTTTTGCTATAAGGTAGTACCATCACTGAAATTTTCTGGAGGAGACTTTATTGCCCAGAGTAAATTCCCTAAAGTATGGTCGGTGCCTGGGGAAGAAGAAAGAAACCATGGGGACTGTGGAAGTGGAGGATGGTGGTGATGGAGAGGCCTCCAGGGATCCCTAGACCAGAGACTTAGGTCACAGTTGAGACACCAGAGCCCAGAGGGCTCATGTAAATTAACTCTCCATTATTGCAAGTCTCAACCCAAGAGGAAAGTGTCACTCAGGGTAGAACATGAGAACAAAAAGCCCAAGTTCCAAGCCCAGGAGGATTCCCCAAGTATCAGCGAGGCCTTTTGCATCAGCTTCCACTAGGCAGAATTCCCACTCATCAAATTACTCCAGAGATCAATAGGTCAAGTATGAGTATTCTACCCAAGTGTGTAAGGTCAAGGGGTTAGCCATGGTCTGGCAGACCAGACCAAAACATCTCACACCCCTGTGGGCAAAAGGCCCCTGGTCTTGAGGCTGAGTTTTTGAAGAAAGTGAGTGCCATCAGGTCTGCCCTCAGTCTAACCAACACTGAGTCTCTGCTCAGCATCCTGGAGTCCTGGCAAGAAGAGCAGGCACCTCCAGGAGCATCTGGAGGAGGAGACAGGGGCTGAACAGGCTACCACACCTACTGGTGCTGCTACACATGTCGGAGACCTGGCTGCAGAGGGTGCAGGCATGGCCTCAAGGTCAAAGGAGAAAGCGCCTGAAGACGTGCTAGGACTCTTAGACTGAGAGGAGCAGGATGTCTGGACTGCAAAATATGCACCCTTCAGGGAAGAACTTCATTCAGGCTTCTTAAACCCACCTCACCTGGAAGATCCACTCTTTTAGCCTTGTGCCCCTTCCACGACCCCTCAAGTACATGGAGAGATCCAACCCTAGAGCACCAGGGTGGAAGAAGCCCCAGGATAGCTGTCTGAAGACATGAGGTCCACTCCAAAGCTCCCCCCGCCAAGGAGAGAAGAGGACAAGACTCACCTGCAGATGAGGTCTCAGGGCCCTGAGAATGAGCACAATGTTTGTAAGGAAAGAGAAATGGGATTTCAGTGGGACATGGAAGTCTGAGAAAGAGCCTCTGCAAAGATAGCTCTAAGGGAGGTGTGATTGTGAAGGTGGGCTGGTCACTGAGTTCTTTGTAGTACAAGGTACCAGACAGAAGCCAGACTCTGGGGGGAACCTGCCTGCTGGTGAGCAGTGGGCTTAAAACCCTAAACCAATGAGAATCGAATCCCTTCCCAGCAGCTTCTGCACAGATCAGTGATGTTTGCTTGCTCTTTCTCTTTTCTGTGGTCTAACCTGATCTGTCCTAAGATCAGAGAGTTGGAATAGAAAAACCTGACTGAAATGAAATGAGCAAAGAGAAGACAAGGCCTCCTAAATCTGGTGAAGACAGAACACAGATAACCAAAGGTGAGGATGGGAAGAAAGAGATTGAGTTCCAAGTCCCATCCACAGTATCCCAGGGCCTGGGAATCCCTGGAAGTGCCAGAGGTGTGTACTCCCAGGGAGATGTGACCCCAAGTGTCAGAGGAAGCCCTACGGAGCAAGGAAGGGAGGGCAGGGACTCTAGGATGGGCACTTCCATACAGGCTGCCCATGTGAATTTCTCAGAGTGACCGTGACAGATCCTGAGAGGGACAGTTTGAGGCAAAGGAAAGTAAGTTTTCTGAAGAGAGGTGAATTCCACAGTCTCCTGATAATGAAACAGAAATCCCGTCTTGCTCAGAGGTACTGAGTAGGAGAGACTGTGAATTCCCATCCTGCACAGAGGCTGGCTGGGAAGTTCGACTGTCTAAAGACAATGTGGCCAAAGTCTTTTTTATCTTTCAAAGATATATCTTCAACTTCCTGCAAATTCAATCCTGGAAAAAAGCCTAGAATATACAAGTGTGGGTTTTTCAGGAGAGCAACAAGGGGAGAAGGTGATAGTGGCATATCAGAGAAGGAGAACAACAGTCTAATAGTCCCTGTGTTACTTAATGAATCACACATGGTGTCCAGCATTCTTCCTTATCTGTAGACATGTAAATGCAGTAGATGTTTTAGCAATAACTGAATTAATCCTCACAGAATTCTTTTTGGCCATTTCCAGGTACAGAGACCAGAAGAAGTCATTAGTTACAAGAGCAAGCAATAATTCGCTGGTCTGAATTTTGTTCAATTTCTGTGTTTGCCCTTCCTAGATGGATAAAAGTCTCTGAATCTGGCATTGAAGACAGTGTTTTCTCTGTTGTTATGGACTGAATAGTGTCCCCCAAAATGTGTGCCAACCTGGCCAGACCATGATTCCCAGTATTGTGTGGTTGTCCTGCATTTTGTGATCTGATGTGATTACTTATGTGTTGTAAATTGTAACCTCTGTGATGTTAATAAGGTGGGATTAGAGGCAGTTAGGTTAATGAGGGAGGACACAATCTACAGGATTAGGGTGAGTCTTGAGTCATTCTCTTTTGAGATACAAAGAGAAGAGTGAGCAGAAATGAGAGGGACCTCATACCACCAAGGAAGAAGTGCCTGGAGTGGAGCACGTCTTTTTGACCCAGTGTCCACGCGCTGAGAATTTCCTAGGCCAGGGGAAGATAGATGACAAGGACCTTCCCCCAGAGCCACAAAGAGAGAAAGCTTTCTCCTAGACCTGGTGCCCTGACTTCAAACTTGTTGCTTCTTAAACTGTGAGAGAATAAGTTTCTGTTTGTTAAAGCCATCCACTTGTGGTATCTCTGCTATAGCCACACTAAAAAAAAAACTAGATAACTAAAAAACACATATATAAAATAGTCAAAAGAAAAAAAGTTTCAAATACACACACATACACGTATGATGTTATTAAACTTTAAAAGCTTTTACATTCTTATAACACATTTAACAATAGAGATTTGTATATAGAAGTTATAATAAGAGCCATCCCCACATAAGTATATTGTACCTGCTCCCCTGAAGTGTCCAGTGTCCAAAGATACATATGTACCCTTTTACACACTTCTTTTTGCTGGGACACATGTAAGTACATTCATTTGTTTGTTTTTATGGAAATTAGGTCACACTCTACCCATGTTTTTCTCTGAATCACTCTTCACTTGGTCAATATCATGAGTCAGAATCAGGCCAGGGGCTGACTGCAGAACAGATGATCAGTTGCTCATATTCACGTTCAAGGTGAAGCTGAAGAAAATTAAAACAAGTCCATGAGTCAAAGTATGCCCTTGAGTATATCAAACCTGAATTTAGAGACCATCTCAAGAATAGATTTGATGCATTGCACACTAATGATCGAAGACCAGATTAGTTGTGGGATGATAGCAAGGACATCATATATGAAAAAAACAAAAAGTCATTAGAAAGACAGGAAAGAAAGCAAACACCAAAGAGGATGTCACAAGAGACTCTGAATCTTGCTCTTGAATGTACAGTAGCTAAAGAGAATGGAAGGAAAAATAAAGTAAAAGAGCTCAATAGAATACCTGAAAGGGAAGCTGGAGAAGACAAAGTATGATAACATAATGTGAACAGATCTGGAGTTAAAAAACCAAAAGGGAAGAAAACACCTGGCATTTCTCAAGCTAAAAGAACTGAAGGAAATATTCAAGCCTCTAGGTGCAATACTGAAGGATTCTATGGGCAAAATATCGAACAACAGAGGAAACATCAAAAGTAGATGGAAGGAATACAAAGACTCAATACACCAAAAAGAATTGGTCGACGTTCAACCATATCAGGAGGTAGCATAGGATCAAGAGCTGATGGTACTGAAGGAAGAACTCCAAGCTGCACTGAAGGCATTGGCAAAAAACATGGCTCCAGGAATTGATGGCGTACCAAATGAGATGTTTCAACACAGGGACGCAGTGCTGGAGGTGCTCACTTGTCTATTCCAATATATTTGGAAGACAGCTACCTGACCAAATGACTGAAAGAGATCTATATGTGTGCCCATTCCAAAGAGAGGTGGTCCAACGCAATGCGGAAATTATCGAGCAATGTCATTAACATCCCACGCAAGAAAAATTTTGCTGAATATAATTTAAAAACAGTTGCAGCAGTACACAGACAGGCAACTACCAAAAATTCAAGCTGGATTCAGAGGAAGACATGGAACGTGCGATATCATTTCTGATGTCTGATGGATCTTGGCTGAAAGTAGAGACTATCACTAAGATGTTTACCTATTTTTGTTTACTATACAAGCACACTCAACTGTGTGGCTCATGACAAATTATGGATAGCTTAGCAAAGAATGGGAATTCCAGAACACTTAACTGTATTCATGCGGAATATCTACGTAGACCAAGAGGCAGTCATTTGAGTAGGGCAAAGGGATACCGTGTGGTTTAAAATCAGAAAGTTATGTGTCATGGTGGTATCCTTTCACCATACTTACTCAATCTGTATGCTGAGCAAATAATCTGAGAGGCTGGTCTGTAAGAAGAAGAACATGGCATCAGTTTTGGAGAAAGATTCACTAACAACCTATGATATGCAGCTGATACGACCTTGCTTGCTGAAAGTAAAGAGGACTTGAAGCAGTTACTGATGAAGAGCAACCACTACACCCTTCAGTATGGATTACACCTCAACATAAAGAAAACAAAAATTCTCACAACTGGACCAGTAAGCAACACCATGATAAACAGAGAAAATACTGAAGTCATCAAGCATTTCATTTAACTTGAATCCATAATCAATGCCCACAGAAGCAGAAGTCAAGAATTCAAACAATGTATTGCATTGGGCAAATCTGTTGCAAAAGACCTCCTTAAAGTGTTGTGAAGGAAAGATGTCACTTTGAGGACTAAGGTGTGCCTGAGCAAAGCCATGATATTTTCTATCACCTCACATGCTTGAGCAAGTTAGACAATGAATACGGAAAACCAAAGAACTGATTCATTTAAAATATGGTGTTGGCAAAGAATACTGAATATACCATGGACTGCCAGAAGAATAAACAAATCCATCTGGGAAGAAGTACACCAAGAATGCACCTTAGAAGCAAGGATGGCGAGACTTCGTCTCACGTGCCTTGGACATATTTTCAGGAGGGACCTGTCCCAGGAAAGGCTCATCATGCTTGGAAAAGCTGAGGGTCAGAAAAAAAGAGGAAGGCGCTCAACAACATGAACTGACACAATGGCTGCAAGAATGGGCTCAAACACAGCAATGATTGTGAGGATGGTTCAGGATCAGGCGGTGTTTCATTCTGTTTTACACAGGATCGATGGCCTCTAACAGCCACAACTAACATATGTAAGCATATATGGGTGGGTGTGTGTGTGTGTGTGTATACCCATTGCCGTCGAGTCGGTTCCAACTCATAGTGACCCTACAGGACAGAGCAGAACTGCCCCACAGAGTTCCCAAGGAGCGCCTGGTGGATTCGAAATGCTAACCTTTTGGTTAGCAGCTATAGCTATTAACCATTATGCGACTAGGGTTTCCATATAAAAAAAAAAAAAATTTTTTATATATATATATATACACACACGTATATATACACACACTCTTTTTTTTTTTTCATATATATGTGTGTATATTCTGTTCACCAGTTTTGCATCTCTAGAGATCCCAGGCTAAGACATTTGGTACCTACAGTGGTTCCAGAGGAACCAAATCTTAAGGACGAGTTTTCTGAATTGATTCTCAAGTCTGGCTAATCTTAAAGGCACTGATGACTGTCTCCAGTAGTAAATAGGCTATTGCTAATCCATGGTGGGAGGTGACAATAGAAATACGCAAAATACTACTACCACTGGATCAAATATTTGTGAGAGACAAGGCTCTGCCTGATTACATATTTGATACTTTTCTATAATTTTGTCAGAATAAGAATAATAAGGAAGCTGCTTGGTTGGTCCTGCTTTTGCTAGCCACACTGGTGAATGAAAGAAATGGACTCAAAGCTCAAGCACCACATACAAGATCTGAAAGCTGCCACTTGTGCCCAGAAAGAAAACCATATTTCTTATAGTAACAAGGCTAATGCTGCCAAAAATAAACTCAGATTCTTATCATAAGAGTGACTGAATTAAAGCGCCAGTTGAATATCCAACCTCAAATGCTTTCTGAAGTTAAAGTAAGGGCACTGATTGGGAAGAAATGGGATCCTGAAACTTGGGATGAGGACATATGGGCAGATAGTCAGGAAGCGGGGCACAATGAACCTCCAATTTCTGTTGAATCGCTCTTCCTAACAGAACCAGACCTCTTACTCCCATCTGAAGAGATTCTCTAACTTTGCCAGCTAAGGCACCCTTCCCAGTAAAACAATTATCCCTTCCACCTCCATCTGATGAGATTACCCCAGCTGTGCCTGAAGTGTCTTGTTTGAGTTGTCTCCTGGGGTGGTGTCTGGGGCATTGCCTGGGGCATCACCTTAGGCAGATGCCTTATAAGACACGGCTGAACATCCCACTGCCACTGCCCATTTTTGCTTCTAGACCTATACCTAGACTTCAGTCCCAACAAGCCCCAAAAGGTGAGCTATGAAGTGTGACCCAGGAAAAGCTATGCTAAACTCCAAAAGAACTGCTTGATTTTTCTAATATATACATACAGAAACCTGGTGAATATGTGTGGGAATGGCTATTATGGGTGTGGGATAACGGTGCAAGCAACATAAAGGTGGATTAGTCTGAGTTTATTGATATAGGCCCAGGAAGCATAGATTCTTCATTCAGTGTTTCAGCTTGAGAGGTTAGAAAAGGATCTCATAGTTTATTTGGCTGGTTTACTGAAGCATGGATTAAGTGGTGGCCTAAAATAAATCAAGTGGAAATGGCAGATCTGCCATTGTATACTGTAGGAGAAGGTATCCAAAGGGTGAGGGAAATTGGAATGTTAGAATGGATTTATTAGGCTGGACCCACAGACCCACACACGGAGTGCCCAGAGGGCTCTCTTTTTACCATAGCAGTGAGGTACAAATTTGGGAAGCAAGCCCCAGCATTATTGAAGACTTCTGTGGTTGCTATTTTATGTAAGTAAGAGTCCACAGTGAGAACTGCCCTAACTGAATGAAGACACCTGACTACAATGCAGTTGACTGGACCCCACGGTGGTAGCAGCCAAGTGGTGGCACTCAATCAACAAAGACAAGGTGGGTGCGGTTACCATAACAGACAGTAGACTCAAAGCAGTAATCAGAACAGTCTGCTCGCATGGATTTATGGCATTGGCTACTTAGTCATAGTGTCCCTGGGAGTGAAAGAGCTGGGAAATGTACATCTCCTGGTACCTAGCGTCTTGGATATCTAGTGCTCCTGTAACAGAAATACCACAAACGGATGACTTTAACAAAGAAAATTATTCCTTCACAGTCTAGGAGGCTATAAGTCCAAATTCAGGGTGCCAACTCCAGGGGAAGGCTTTTTCTCTCTGTCACTCCTACGAGAAGGTCTTTGTCACCAATCTTCCCCTGGACAAGAAGGTTCTGAGCACAGGGATCCTAGGTCCAAAGGATGCACTGCTCCTGACACTTCTTTCTTGGTGGTACTGAGGTCCCCCTGTCTCTCTGCTCTTTTCTCTTTTATATCTTAAAAGAGATTGACTTAAAACACAACTTAATCTTGTAGACTGAGCCCTGCCTCCTTAACATAACTGCTTCAAATCCTCGATCATTAACATCATAGAGGTAGGATTTACAATACATTGGAAAATCACATCAGCTGACAAAATGGTGGATAATCGCACAATACTGAGAAGCATGGCCTAGTCAAGCTGATATATACATTTTGGGAAGACAGAATTTAATCCGTAACACGTAGTATGCAGCTATCGACCTGTTAATGCCTTTTTCTCCATACCTGTTTCGAAGTATCACCCGAAACAGTGTGCCTTCTCTCTGACCTAAATATATAAGGACCAAATAATGTACAGGAATCTCTGTTACATTTTCTCCATCTTACCATTATTTGGCCTCATACGCAGACCCAGTCACTTAATTGCGCAGCAGAATGAAGAGATTAAAGCCCCAACATTCTTGCCAGTGGACCAGGAAGGTAGCTGCTCAGACATCAGAGAGCCTCAGAGAGACAGAGACCAGGCAGCTCAAGAGAGGGATACCATAAAGTTGTTTTTCACATCCCCCACCCCACTCCCACAGTTGCATATGCTTTGCTCTGACCCTAAGAAGTAGATCAATCCTTTGAGAACTGCATTATGGGTTAGAACACCAACAAGGTCCCAGACTGAGTGACACTCCCATAGATTACATCCAAATATCACTGCAAAGTCTTCAAAATCTGAACTGACATCTGAGCCACAGCACACAGAAGTTGGGAAAGAACCTGCAGCCTGAACATAACTGGGTCAAGTGATTCCTAAAACAAACAACATCGACATTTTCTGTAAGATTGAAGTAAGACACAGTCTTGGAATCACAGACAAAAACTTTAAAAAGCTACTTTAACCATGCTCAAAGAAGTAACAGGCACAACTTAGAAAAATAGAAAAATACATAGAAACCATTCACAAATGAAAATTTTAGACAGGAAAAACAGAAAAATAGAGATAAAAAATTCACTTGATCAGCTCTACAGCGGAATGCTGTTGACAGACAAAAGGATCAATGAGATGAAAACAGTTCAACTGAAAATATCCAATCTGAAAACAGAGAACAAATATTGAAAAAAAATGAACAGAGCCTCAAAAAAATTCAAAAATATCTAACATTTATTTATTGGAATTCCATACGGTGTAGAGAAAATATGTGGTGTAGAAAAAAGTATCTGAAGAAATACTGGCTCAACACTTTCCCAATTTGTTGAAAGACGTAAACTTACAGATTCAAGAAGCTATGCAAACTCCAACAAGTTAAACTCACATAATTTTACGCCCAAATACCTCACTGTCAATTGTGGAATAACAAGGACCAAGAAAATATCTTCAAAGAAGCTAGAGAGAAAACAACTCATCTCACACAGGAGAAACAATTGGAATGACTCTGTGTTCATCATCAGAAGACATGGAGGCCAAAAGGCTGTGAAAACAACATTTTTTCAACACTGAAAGAAAAGAAACATTAACCCAGTGTTCTATAGGCTGTTATTTCCTTCATGAGCAAAGGAAAAATATTGACATTCTCAGGTGAAAGATGCTTAAGAGAATTCATCGCCACTAGACTTGCTCTAAATGAAACACTAAAGGAAGTTCTTCAGGTGGCAGGCTTGGAATTTCAGGAATTATGGAAAGCAACAAAGTGGAAAGTATCTTCGGAAGTTCGCCCTCCACCAAAGATTAGACAGGTCTATAAAACAAACAACAACACACGTGAAGAAAGTGTTTCTTAGTTCAATCATGTGTATGAGACCAGAAGTACAAAACCAGCCCAAAAGCACTGAAAAGAGGGCAGGACAGAACAGGAATCATGGCGGATGGAAACGGGGAACTGGAGCATAGGAGAGGACAATATTGACACATCATGAATATTGCAACCAATGTCACAAAACAATTGTGTATAAATGGTTGAACAAGAAAGTAATTTGCTCTGTAAAGTTTCAAATAAAGCACAATAAAAAATAAAAAAAAGTGGTAGGTATCTCGGTAAACATATTATGCCAACCCTGTTGTCACTGCACAACATGGCGCAGGACTCCCCTCTTTGCAAAGACTTTCTAGCCTATTGGAAAAACTTTGGAATATACTCTTGGTGGCACATTAGTATTAGAGAATGGGGTTAATTTTGAAAATATGAGATGTCTGTACTCATGCCTGGTGAATAAACTGGATAATAATATTTTCAGAGCGAAATGAGATGTTCTAACAGAAAAATAGGCCTGAATTCCCACGTGGGCCATGAGCCTACTACTCTGAAGGCCTTTCCCAGAGAGGCATTTCAGGCACTTCTAGAGCAGCAGGAGCGCTGGGGAATGCAGGTGTCAACCTCCCCCAGGGCCTTCTCTGAGGGGTAAGTACCTGCTTTAGTACTGAGCTTAGTGGTTCATAAATTGTCATTCTGCATAAGGTCTTCAGGTTCAAGTCTGTAATCCAGCTGGGATTCTGTGTGTGCTGCATCTCTGCATCAAAAGAACATGCTTCTAGAAGCAGAATGCCAGGAGAGAGGCGGTTGGGCAGTTGGGGTTGGGGGGTGCTGCGCAGACAGGGGTGCCCGAGGGAGGCACAATATAGTCATTCTGCAGGAGGTCTAGTCCTTCTGCACAAGAATTAGAATGCTTCTCAATGCACAATAGTTTACATGCAGGACATAAACAAAGTGACTGAAGGACAAAGTTGAATAGTAAACCAAGCCACTCCCTGTCAGTCCTTACCTGAGAGGGTCTTCATCAGGACTTCCAGGGATGGAGAAGGACACAGTAAACGCTGATTTATTTTACCTCTTCCTTCCTCAAGAAACAGGAACTGGTGTTAAGATGTCAGGTGTCAAGCCCCAAACTCCTCTTCTGGTCTGTATTTAAGCTGTATAATAAAACTGGGAATCAGGCAATCAGCCATGAGCAGACAGACCAGGAGTATTTCCAGTGTCCCACATCTTTGAGCTCCAGTGAGATCCTGTTCTTAGTCCCTAGATTAGCAGAGGAGCTGAAAGACTGAAATTCCGCGTTTTCAGGCAACTTGGGCTTCAAGCAGGCACTTATTGCTAAAGTCGTATTTCTCTGTGTTAATTTATGATCCTTAACTCAAATCCGGACTTTGAAGCTCATTTTGATAACTCCTCATTAGTCTGCCTAGACAAGAGTCTGCTCACAGTCAGTGATGACAATGGAGGAAACAAAGTCCCTAGCCCAGAGGAGGGACTGTTCCCCAAATTTAGGGCAATGCCCCTGGGAAGCATCGGCGAGGTGCACTGTGGCCTCTGTGGCTTTGCCTTCTGCTCCTGGAATTGCACCCTGGGGGCCTCCATATGCAGACGCAGAGTCCGTGGGTGACCACAACTCCTGCCCTTCTGGGTCATCGTCCGGACGCACGTTGCGATATGCTTCCTGCCCCCCTTCCCAGCATAAGTGCTGCGATCACACGTGGCAGAACCAGTTCCCAGGTCCAGACCCTAGGTCTTGCCCTCCTTGGCCTCAGGCTTCCCCTAGTCCTGGGGGAACCCGCAAGCCTGGTGGGTGCGAGGTTAGCACCCGGCTGGGCGGGCTTGGGCCTGTCTCAAAAGGCTCATGGCGCACGCAGGTTCCGCCTCCTTGGAGTCTGCAGGCTTGCGGTGGGCAGCCCGGCATCTCCTGCCTCCCTCAGGCGCCCTCTCTGGGCAGCAGCTCCCCTCCCCCTCCCCCGCCAACCACCCAACAGTGGCACTGCCTGCTTTCTGCTTCTAGAAGCGTGTTCTTTTGATGCACACATGCACACACACAGAATCCCAGCTGGATTACAGACTTGAACCTGAAACGCACAACTTTAAAACTACTAGACTGGGGGGGGGGGCGGTATTGGCAGTGAAAAAAGGAAAAAAAAAATAAGAAAGAGAACAATTACAAAAAAAGTATTAGAAGACTGTAACCTCACGTTATGGACTCAAGAAGGCTGCGGATACACAACTGCGTAGATAGCATACTGTTGTATCTTTCTTTGCAAATAAGTCTTAGATGAGGGAATTTGGTACCGGGAATAGTTGCAGAGCCTGACTTTGGGGAAATCTGGGATTGATTAATTGGCTTGCATGAGGCTACAAGCCCTGATAATCAATATTTAAAGATGAGATTTGAGCAATCTAGAACATGCATCAGAATTTTTTACAAGTAAATTAGCACCAGAAGATGCCTTTAACCACTAAATAAAATGGGTCAGTAGTTCAAGATCTCCCTACAAAGAAAATGGCAGACCTAGATCGTTTCCAGTCAGGTTCCAGCAAACATGCAAGAAACAGTCATTTTAATCTTGTACATAGTCAACAGAGATTAGAAAACCATGAGACACTCCCCTAACTTGATCCTTATGGCTAGTTTAAAAATGATAACAAATTAGAGAAGGAAGGTAGAAGAAGAGTTAGAGGACAAGCACACTCAGTAACTGAGATGCAAAACCCTACATAAGATGCCAGCAAAGGAAATCCAGCAAAGGGTAAACCACGTAACATGCCATGATCAAGGCGGTTTATTGTAGGCATACAAATTTGAGTGAACATTAAAGATTTAGTAATTTCATTCACCACATGCATAGGTGAAAGAAGAGAAGACATATGCTCACCTCAAGAGATGGGGGCAAAGCAGGTTGATAAAATCCAATCACACGGAGAGATAAGGACTAGGTGCAAACATGGAACAGAAAAGGAGTTCCCGAACGTGGAAAACTACAACTAGCATGATAGTTCATGGTGACGTGTGGGACATTCTCTTTAAAATTAATAAAAAATAAAATAAGGATGCTTCTATCATTATTTTTATTAAACATTTAACACTGGAAGTGTAAGCTAGTACAAAAAAAGTATAACTGCTATTCATAGATTATAGGACTGTCTCCATTGAAAACCGTAGAAAATATTGGAATTAATAGTAATCATAAATAAAAAATAAATTGAAATTTCAATGCGTCAGCATCAAGCGAACGCTGTCATAGCTCTTAGGTGAAAGCAAAGGACACTGATAGGGAAAGAGCAGGTTCGGGTGGGCTAGACCAAGGAGGGAAGAAAATTATTCTGCACTGGGCTGAACTTATAAGCACGGGTATGTGTGTTAGTTACCTAGTCCCTCCATAACAAAAAATAACACAACTGGATGGCTTTTAAAGGACAGAAATTTATTTTCTCACAGTTTAGCAGGTAGTAGTTCGAATTCAGGGCATGGCTGTAGTGGGAGGTCCTTCCTTGTCTACCTCAGCTTCTAGTAGATGCCAGCAATCATTTGTGTTCCTGGCCTTCTAGAAGCATCTGTCTTCTTTGTCTGTCTTCCTTTTCACCTGTTTGTGTCTGTCTGTGTGTATTCTGCTCCTTTTATAACTAAGAAGAGTTAGGCTTAGGACCCACCCTACATTGGTATGACCTCATTCACATAATAAAAGCAGGCCCCTTATTTCCAAACAAGGTCAGAATTACAGGTACAGGGGTTAGGATTTCCACATACATTTTGGAGGGACACAATTCAATCCCTAACAGTTGATTTACCAGATATTCTGGATTGAGAGTACTCACATGAACAGCTGAGAGTAGTTCCAATTCTTTGCTACATTCAGTGGCTGAAACTTGTCTCAATGGTCACCCATAGGAATGTTGGAGCAATTTATTGTGCAGGACCTGGCCTACCATTCCTAATCATGTCCATTGTGGAAAAACACACATTCCCATCACCGAAGCCTTGAGAAATTCATCGATAAGAACGCAATGGTGGTTGGAACCAAGAATTGTTTCATAGCCTAGATAACATGGTGCAGCTGTTAGATAGCCACATGGAGATGTCCAGTAATAAAACTTCACCCCACACGGAGATGTCAAGAATAATACCAACAGCTAATGTTCATTGAGTACCTACACTGGTGCCAGGCACTCCTGTGCTTTTCCTTTCATGTTTGCTTTTCATGATGGCCATATGAGGAATGTATCATTATAATGCATAAAGAGGTCAATACAGAGAGTTAAGCTGACATTTGAATATATGAGTCTGGACCCAGGAGGAGTTTGAATGGATGGAGGTATAAACCTCACGTCCTTAGCTACAAATAGACAGCAGTAAACTCACTGAGGCATCCTAGAGGGAGGGTGTCAATAGAGAGAGGAGCAGGCACCAAGCCCAAGGGTACTCTGGTATCTAGAAGCCTGCCAGGTGAACAGCAGCCAATAAGCCTCTCTGAAGTCCAGTGTGGTTCCTGGAGGGTTGTCTGTCCTTGCTCTCAGCTGCATTTCCCCAGTGCTCCTCCCACCTGCACTGGGTTGTCCCCTTCATGACGACAGGGACAGTGTGTACCTTTCACCACTGTATCTGTATAACATAGACTACTTCTGGCCCATGGAATATACTGACTGAATGAAAAATAAACAAAGGATAAGTACGTAAAATCCTTCGTAGTTGATACCTTGAAATACATTAAGGGGCTTCATGAGTAAGAGGGAGAAAAATTGATCAGGGCTGCTTCTGAGACCATCCCTTAGGCGTAATGAGTGTTAAACAACACTTAAACAAAGAGATTTAATGGCAGAGATGTATGTTAAAAAGAGGTAGTATAGCTTAAAGATTACTAGAAACATGCACATTATTGCAACTATAGTCAAATCGCTAAAAACCATATAGTACATGCACACAGAATATTACAAAGTAATTTAATGCCCTCATTAAAAAAAAACAAAAAAAAATTACCATGAAAAGACTAATGCTGAATGAAAGTATCAGGATATAATATCTGTGTTAATATACATAAATGTGTGTGCTAATACACACATAAAACCAGTTGTCATTGAGTCAGTTCTGATTCATGATGACACCAGTGTGCCAGAGTAGAACTGTACTCCATAGGGGTTCCAATGGCTGAGTTTTCGGAAGTAGGCTGCCAGACCTCTCTTTCATAGCAATTCTGGGTGGACCTGAACTCCAACTTTCTGTCAGCAGCTCAAGATATTAACCATTTGCATCAACCAGAGACTCTAATACACATACATGCCAATATAAGCAAGAAAATAGACATATCGGAACGTTAATAATTTATTCGATGCATTACGTATGTTTTCTTGTTTTTTTTTTTGCATACTTTCCCATTGCTTCCAAGTTTTTGAGGAATAGAATGTACTTCTGGAAAAATTCATGAGAGATTTTTAAGTAATGAAATAATTAACAGAAACAGAATGAGTAAATCTGTGGCAAGGCAGCCCATGAACCCAAGATTACAGTAACACTGGTATGAAAAGCAGAATTGTGGAGTCCTGAAGCTCAGTGGTTCCATGCATCCATCAGGAAAGAGGGAAGAGCAAATAAACAAGGAGAAAATACAGTGAGCCAGAGGAGTGGGAGCCCTCTGTTGTGGGCACAGTTTTCTCATGAAACTTTAGATGGACACAGTGGGTGGGATTATCCACTTCCATCATACAAACATTTTTATTACCCTTGATTTTTAACAGAACTATGTTATAAAAACAAATAATAAAATAAAGTATAATAAAAGAATAAATCTCGTCAGTGGACTACTATCATTTTCCCCAGCCACTGAGGAGGGCAGGAGACACACAAGGGAAAGAAGATGGAGCAGTGTGAAAACTCATGCTAAGTGGGGAGGAGAGTGTTTCTGAGACAGGCCTTAGCTGCTACCACCTAGGGAAGTAGGCAGCCATGCACAACCAACTGGAAGAAATGGTACATTATTTCTGAGACCTACTCCAGCTCATAACAAATTATGGATAACATGGGGAAGAATGAGATTTCCAGGACACTTAACTGTTTTTATGAGAAACCTGTACATAGAACAAGAGGCAGTCATCTAAACAGAACAAGGAATACAGCATGGTTTAAAGTCAAGAAAGGTGTGCATCACCGTTGTATCCTTTCACCATATGTATTCAACCTGTATACTGAGCAAATAATCTGAGAAGCTGGTCTGAAGAAGAATAAGGCATCAGGATTGGAGGAAGACTCATTAATAACCTGAGATATGCAGATGATACAATCTTGCTTGCTGAAAGTGAAGAGGCCTTAAAGCATTTACTGCTGAAGATCAAAGACTACAGACTAACAGCCTAACAACTGGACCAATAAGCAACATCATGATAAACGGAGAAAATGTTCACGTCATTAAGGGCTTCATTTTTACTTCGATCCACAATAAACACCCACGGAAGCAGCAGTCAAGAAATCAAACGACACATTGCATTGGGCAAATCTGCTGCCAGAGGCCTCTTAAAGTGTTCAAAAGTACAGATGTCACCTTGAAAACTAATGTGCGCCTGACTCAAGCCATGGTGCTTTCAGTCGCCTCATACGCACACGAAAGGTGGGCAATGAATGAGGAAGACCAAAGAAAAATTGAAGGCATTGAATTACGGTGTTTGCAAAGAATATTGAATATACCATGGACTGCCAAAAGAATGAACAAATCTGTCTTGAAAGAAGTACAGCCAGAATATTCCTTAGAAGCAAGAATGGCGAGGCTTCATCTCACATATTTTGGACATGTTGTCAGGAGAGATCAGTCCCTGGAGAAGCAGGTCATACTTGGTAACAAGTGGCCACAACAATCGGCTCAAACATAACGACGACTGTGAAGGTGACGATAGGTAGTTTAACATACATTTTGACCCATATGAATTAAAATTTAAACAATTATTTCATGCCTTTTTGTAGGGGTTTTAGAATATACAATTAAAATAAATGTAAACAATTAATAGAAAAAATCTCTGAAAATAAAATTTAATTTTTTTAAATCACTGCTCCATACCCCAGATCTAAATGGCTTGATATAAAGCACTGGTCTTTGTGATTCACAAAAAGGAGGTGCCAATTCCTGGAGGGGAGATGGGAGGATAGAGAGAGTTGGAAGCTGGCAAAATTGTCACGAAAGGAGAGACTGGAAGGGCTGACTCATTAGGCGGAGAGCAAGTGGGAGTACGGAGTAAGGTGTATACAAACTTATATGTGACAGACTGACTTCACTTGTAAACGTTCACTTGAAGCTCAATAAAAGTTAATATAAAAAAAAAGCCCAGCCCTGACCAATGTTTGCTTAAAAACTTTGAAAGTTTGTTCCTCTCTAAAATAAAGCAGGGTCTAACTTTAAAAATAAATAAATAAATGTAAACAATTATTAGAAAAAATCTCTGAAAATAAAATTTAATTTTTTTAAATCACTGCTCCATACCCCAAATCTAAATGGCTTGATATACAGCACTGGTCTTTGTGATTCACAAAAAGCAGGTACCAATTCCTGAACAAGAACTGAAGTGACAGGAGAAACCCCCCATGCTGTTATAGCCCTGAGTATGGGCCCTAATCCAATGATCTGTCTTCATTAATTCCTTTTTATTTCATCTCTGTGAAAGAGGGGAGGGAGAAGGTGAGAGAGGGTTACATGTGCCTATTCTGTTCTTTAGCATCTAGTTCACTGCCAGGAACAAGTATTGGTAAGAGTCCAAAAAACGTTAAAGTACAAATAAGGAGGAAAACCTCCTAGTATATATATGTGTTAGGTGGCACAAAGAGTTAAGTGCTCAGCTACTAACTGAAAGGTTGGCAGTTTAAATACACTCAGAGTTGCCTTGGAAGAAAGGCCTGGCAATCTACCTCCGAATAGTCACAGCTATTGAAAACCGTATGGAGGGCAGTCCTACTCTGAAAACTCACGGGGTCGTCATGAGTGAAAATCTACTCAACGGCAACTGGATTGGTAATCTATATATGGCATAAATGTTCGGAAAATTAGTTTCTGAACATATACACGGCATACAGAATACACTGCACATTAGTATTATGTGCCAAAACCCACTGTCATCAAGTCGATTCTAACTCACAGTGACCCCAAAGGACAGAGTAAAACTGCCGCATAGGGTTTTCACTGAAGCAGACTGCCACATCTGTCTCCTACAGAGAGGCTGGTGGGTTCGAACCACTGACCTTTCAGTTAGCAGCCAAGGTCTTTAACCACAGAGCCACCAGGGCTCACTGCTGTCATGTACAGTGATTACATAAGCAAATTCTGAAACAAACTGCCTGGGTTTAAATCCTAACTCAATTTATCAGCTGGGTGATCTGGGCACGTTACTTTACCTCTCACTGCCTCAGTTTCCCATTTCTAAAATGGGTCTTATTCAAAAGGTTGTTACGCAGGTTAAATAAAACACACAAGGCACTTAGAAAAAGGCCTTACACACAGAATGAACACAATAATTGTTAGCTTTCATAATTATTAAGGGAATACAAACAAACAGCTAGGTTGAAGGAACTTCCATTGAGAAATAGTTGAGTTCCAAAATTCATGTGTAAAGTCATTTACATCAACTGTTAAAGTTGTATGTTTAGATTCAAGTGATTACTGAGGTGTGTTATGATCTTGAACAGAGTTCTGGGGACTATACAGGCAGACTCTGCATGCCCTTCTCCTGCACATCCATTCCATCTCCCTTGGAGCCCAGACAACATGTTATCAATTAAACCCCTCCCACGCTGGTGGTGTACTGTTTAAGAGCTACGGCTGCTAACCAAAAGGTCATCAGTTCAAATCCACCAGGCGCTCCTTGGAAAGTCTATGGCACAGTTCTGCTCTGCCCTATAGGGCCGCTATGAGTTGGAATAGACTCAGTGGCAATGGGTTTTTAACGGGTATGAGGTAACTGTTCAGTGCTTAAAGACGTACCAAAAGCAACCACGAACACAAAAGTATAGTAAAAGGTTCTTATTTCAGAGTAGCAAAACCTTAGTTTCTAACACAGTGGTGAATTAGGGTGGACTGTGGATCAAGAGGAGCTCTGGTGGCATAGTGGTTAAGAGCTCAGCTGCTAACCAAAAGGTCAGCAGTTCGAATCCACCAACTAGTCCTTGGAAACTCTATGGAATAGTTTTTTTTTTTTTATGCTATAGGGTCTCTATGAGTTCGAATCAACTAGGGTCTCTATGACTTGGAATCAACTTGATGGTGACAAGTTTGGTTTGGTGGGTGTCATGGATTGAATTATGACCCTAAAAAATGTGTGTCTCAACTTGGTTAGGCCATGATTCCCACTATTGTGTAGTTGTCCTCCATTTTGTGATTGTAATTTTACTTTAAGAGGATTAGGGTGGGATTGATTGTAACACCACCCTCACTCAGGTCACCTTTCCCTGGGGTGTGGCCTGCACCACCTTTTATCTCTCCAGAGATAAAACCAAAGGGAAGCAAGCAGAGAGTTGGGGGCCTCAGACTATCAAGAAAGCAGCACCAGGAGCAGAGCATGTCCTCTGGACCCAAGGTCCCTGCACCTGAGAAGTTCCTTGACCATGGGAAGGCTAAGGACAAGGACCTTCTTCCAGAGCCGAAAGAGAGAGAAAGCTTTCCCTTAGAGCTGATGCCTTGAATGTGGACTATTAGCCTACTTCAATGTGAGGTATTAAATTTCTCTCGGTTAAAGCCATCCACTCATGGTATTTCTGTTATGGCAGCACTAGATGATGAAGACAGTGGGTCAAGGTGGAAGGGGTGGATGAAGGACAAAAAAAGAAAAATGGACAACAGGAGAAATATAAGAATTCAGAGAACTGTGAAAATTTAATTCCTGAATATACTTTCTTTCTCCTCCCTATAACTGGAAGGACTTTTCTCATATACAGCGTATATAAGTAAATCCTGGCAATATTTAAAACACTTAGATTTTTGTAAAACTCATTCTCTGAAAATTCATGGTGGCCCCATTAATTTCTGGCTTAAAAACAACTCAGAACTAAAAAGAAGCATAAATAAATAAATAAAGGCACTGCTGTCATTTGCGGGTGATGTTCTTTTCCTGCTATCCACAACCCACACACTCGGGAGTTAATTTTCCAGGGTCAGTGTTCACAGACCATCCTCTTTCTCTTACCACCACCCACCACCCTTAATTATTTAGAAAAGGCAGGGCCAGTCAGTGCTCCAAACATCAAGTTTTCTCTCCAAAATGCCAACTCGCACTTGGGGAGCAGGCTACATTCTCAGCTATCAGCACTTCCACTAGCCCCTGCACATAAGGAACATGTCTCCACTGAACTGTTCACTGTAATAAAAAAAAAAAAAAAAAGTAAAAAACTGTTTCTTAAAAAAAAAAAAAACAAAAACCAGGCATTTCCCTATTACCCACCCACCCCACTCTCCCACACCCAGTGCTCCCCTCACCACACACACACTCAAATATTTCCTACCAAGGGTGTGTCCCAAGCACGGGGTCTGGCTCCGCTCTTCTTTTACACCCCTTGGAGGCCTCTGGAGAAACCATACCTTTGGTTGGCAATTCCCTGAACCCTGCCTATTCAAGCTGGCACTTATTCAAAAAGGCAGGTGAGTCTTCAAGTCAGGTTTTTAAAAGGAGTTTAAGAGGTGCCAGGTGATATGCCTACTCACCCTCAAATTTCTCAAAGGTAATAATTTCTTCAGATGTTTACAATGTCTCAACTATGGGTTAATTAAATCCCTTAGGATGGTGGGCATAGGAAAATCCTCCATCTCAATGCCCCCCATTTCGAAAAAAAAAGAGGGGAATCTCCAAAATTACAAATTTCAATTTCTACATACTTGATTGAACTAAGGAGTAAGTTCCTCACATGTGTTATTCTTGGTCTGAGTCCTGGTGGTGCAGTGGGTAAGAGCTAAGCTGCTAACCAAAAGGTCTGCTGTTTGAATTCACCAGCTGCTCCTTAGAGACCGTATGGGGTACTTCTACTCAGTCCTATAGGGTTGCTAAGAGTTAGAATTCACTGGATGACAATTGGTTTGTTTGCTTTTCAATCTTTGGCTGAAAGGTGGACTTTGTTATCAATTTATTAAATCAACTGGTAATTTGCTGGATATTTATCATACAGGAACTTATGATGTCTTCAAATCCAGCTAATCAGGTTTAGGGAGAGAGAAACTTCTCTACCTTAGCTTCCCTGCCACTCCCACACCTTTTTCATTGATTTCCATGCCCTGTTTAAGTAACATCTCTCATCACTTCTCACTGTCTAGGTTATCTGAGCCAATTCATGGCAGTCAATTCCACCTGAGCCCTAGGATACCCTCATTTACATACTCTGCCCTGTTCCTTCACCAATGGCTGACCTCACATCTCCCCTTGAATGTCTACTAGGCATCTCAAACTTAATGTGGTTCAAATAAAATTCTTCGTCCAAGTGTCTTATCTACCTCCCAGTCTTCCTTACCTCAGCAAATGTTCTCACTATCCTCTGGGTTGTTCAGGACAAAAACCTAGAAATCATCCTTGATTTCTCTCCTTTATTCAAATCTTGCATCCAATCCATTGACATATTCTGGACTCTTGGCACTACTTTAACATAAATCCTGACTCTATCCACTTCTCACTACCTCTACCTTACATCCACCATCATCTCTTGGTTAAAACTGGACTCCATGCACCGATCTTCCCTCTTACAATCTACATAACAGCATCATTTCAGTGGCTTCTCATGGCAATTAGGAAAAATTCCCAAATCCTTCCCATGGTCTTTCATGATGCGGGGCTTGCTCACCATACTAACCTCATTTCCTAACAGTCTTCCCCTGGTTCACTCCACACTAGCCATGACTTATTTCCTGAGCTTCCTCAAACGTGCCAAAACACTTGGTTATTTAAGGGCCTCAGAAACAACTCTTTCCTTTATTGGCAATATCCCTCCCTTCAGAACTTCATACAGCTATTCTCTCCTTTGATATAGGTCAGTTATCTCCTCAAATATCCTGCTCCCATAAGCCTTTACTATTAATCTAAAACAGCTCACCCCACTCACTCCCTCACATGCAACTCTGTCTTATTTTCAAAATATTTAGCTCTCCTTGACATTTTTTGTTAATTATTACCTGTATTTTTTCTGGTTGAGAATATATGCAGCAAAACATACACCAACTCAACAGTTTCTACCTGTACAATTTAATAACACTGGCTACATTCTTGAAGTTGTGCAACCATTCTTACCCTCCTTTTCTGAGTTGTTCCTCTGTCATTAACATAAACCCACTGCTCCTTAAGGTTCCTATCTAATCTTTTCAGTAGCTGTTGTCAATCTGATGCCATGTAGACAGTTCTTAAAAGAGCATATGCTCAAGGTAGACCATTTTTATTAGTTAAGTAAGCTAATGTTCTGGAGCCCTCATGGCACAGTGGTTAAGTGATACGGTAGCCAAGCAAAAGAAGAGCAGTTTGAATCCACCACCTGCACCTTGGAAACTCTATGAGGCAGTGCTATTCTGTCTTACAGAGTCTCTGAGTTGGAATCAACAGCAACAGTTTGGTTTTTTCTTTTTCATACTTCGGTTTTAAGATGATTCAAGGGAATGCTTTTGGTGTAATGTTTAAAGATTATCTCACGGCAATAGTTTCAGGAGTTCATTCACCCTCAATGGCTCCAAAAAGTCTAGGGTTCATTTGAAATTCTGTTCTGCATTTTCCCCCTTTTGATCAGGGCTTTTCTATGGACTCTTTGATCAAAATGTTCAGCGACAGCAGCCGGGAACCTTCTGGTTCTTCTGGTCTCATGGCATGCTAGATGTTCTTCTAAAAAACATGAGTGGATGCTGAAGGTTATCAAATACTTATTTTATTACACCTATTAATATAATCACATTTATTTTTCCTGTACATATGGCAAATTATACTGATTCATTTTCGAATGTTAAACTAACCTTGAATTCTTGGGATAGACCCAACTTGGCCATAATATATTCTTCTTTAGAGTATTGCTGGGTTTGTTTTGCCTATTTATTTTTATATTTTGCATCTATGTTCATCAGTGACATTGGCCTGTAATTTTCCCATCTTCTGCTGCTCTTGTCAGGTTTTGGTATCAATATTCATTCTACAAGCTTTATAAAATGAGTTTGGGTATATATTTCCTTTTATATTGAAGAATTTGTGAAATATTTCTTGAATATTTGGCAGAATTTGCAGGAAAAGCCATCTGATATGAAGTTTTCTTTTTGAGAATAGTTTGAGCTCTAATTCAATTGTATTAACAGTTGTGGAATTACTTTTGCTTCCTGTTTCTTCCTGAATCGTTGTTATTAACTTACATGGTATGATACGTTTGCCTACTTTACCTAAATTTGCAAATTTATTGGCTAATACGGTTCATAACATTCTCACATTATCTTTATATTCTGCAAGATCTGTAGTCATTTTCTTTCTAATTCCTGATATTCGTTTTTTATATCTTCATTCTTTTTCACTTGATGAATCTTGCCTAAAGTTTGACAATTTTACTAGCATTTTCTAAGAATCAACTTTAGTCTTTGTTGATCGTCTGTTGCATGTATTCAATCATTAATAGAAACAAAAATTCCTATGAATGTTTGTTTCTGGTTTTTTCCCAACATTTTGAATGGATGTTTAACTCATTTATTTTTCAAGATTTCTTCTTTCCAATTATATTTTTAAGGCTATAAGTTTCCTATATTATATTGTCTGTACTGCACAAATTTTTATATGCACTATGTTCATAATTGTTCACTTCAAAATGTATTCTAATTTTCATTATGATGTCTTTTTTGACTCATAGTATTTTAAAATATCCAAGCACATGGAGATTTTGTATTTTCATTTTCTAAGATGGTTTTTTTTCTTTTCTTTTTAATTACGGTGTACTTACATAAAAAAAAAAATGGAGATTTTGTATTTTCATTTTCTAAGATGGTTTTTTTTTTTTTTAATTATGGTGTACTTACATAGTACCCTCTATATTATTGCAGACTCTTGAAATTTGTTGAGACTTGCTTTATAACACAGTATACAGTTAATTTTTATAAACACTATGTATGTGCATGAGATGAATGTATATTCTTTCATGGTTAGATAATACACACACATACACATATATCAATTTGGTATTTTTTTACATGTTAAATCTTCTGTATCCTTGATAATTTATGGACTTCTATGTTTCTGAGGGGTGTGTTAAAAATCTATTATGATGCATGATGTCAAAAGGAGCCCCAGTAGTGCAGTGGTTAAGCACTCAGCTGTTAAACCTTTTGATTTGATCCACCAACTACTCCACAGGAGAAAGATATGACCGTTCCCTTCCATAAAGATTACAGCCTTAGAAACCTTTGGAGAAGTTCTACTCCATCCTATAGTCACTACGAGTCAGAATTGACTCAACAGCACACAAGAAAAAATGTATGATGTGATGGAAACTCAGAAGTACGAAGCTAAAAAGAATTGGTCCTACCTCCAGGGTCAAAGGATGAAGGACAGAGAAAACAGCAGAGACATCCAAAAGCTTGGAAAAAGGGCTGAGAGAACAATGGTTGGTGGTTTAAGGGCTTTGAAGGGCTACCATATATACTGAGGAATCTGAAGTGCAATGTTCTTGCCTAAGGATGAAGACATGCTCATAAAGATCCTGACAAAGCTTTAGGCTTGCACCTCTGGCTGATCTTTGGGCTCCATGGGGACAGGAAGTGAAGGCTAGGGCAGAGTTTTAGGCACTCTTGCTTAGCATTGAAAGAACGCCCCAGTTCAGAGCCAATCTGCAAAGACTGGGATAATGTTACTTTTTCTTTTTGGCTACAAGCATTTAAAGAAAGCACTGTCAGGTCATGAACTGACTGCTGAGATACCAGAACAGAACTTCAGTGTCCACACATGAGAAGACATACAATCTTTGCAGAAATAGTTTGGAAACATCACTAAGCAAATGGATGACTGGCCCTCAACAATTCAAAAAAAAAAAAAAAGCAAACCCTAATGACAGGAGGGAATCTGATTTCCAGAGTTACATTATAATATTTAAGATATCCAGTTTGCAACACACTATTCTAAGTCATAAAAAGAAAAAAGAAAAGGATGGTTCATTTGTTAAGAAGAAAGAAAGAAGAGAAATGAACAGAAAGCATCCCTAAGGAAACACAGATATTGGGAATACTAGACAAAGATTTTAAACCAATTGTCTTAAATTTCCTCAAAGAGCTAAACAAACCATAGACACACACACAAAAAAAGGAAACCAAGAGAAGAATGTATGAACAAGTAGAAAACATTAATAAAGAAATATTATACAAAAGAACCAAATAGAAATTATAGAGCTGAAAAGTTGAATAGCTGAAATAAAAATTTCATTAGAGGAGCTCAACAGTAGATTTGAGCAAGAAAGCAGGAAAATGTAAACTTGAAAAAGCACAACTGAAATTGTTCTAACTGAGGAGCATAAAGGAAAAAGAATGAAGAAAATGAATAGAGCCTAAGGGACCTGCGGGACAACATCAAGCATACCAATATACTCATTAAGGGAGTCCCAGAAAGGAAAGAAAGATGAAAGGACAGAAAGAATATTTAAAAACGTAATGACTGGAAGTTTCCCAAATGTCATCTAGATATCCAAGAAGCTCAATAAACTCAAAGGACAGTAAATACATAGATATCCACAGACAGACATAATCAAAATGTCAAAAGACGAAGACAGAAACTTGAAAGCAGCAACAGATAAGTGACCCCTAATGTACAAGAGAGTCTCAACAAGTTTAACTGTTGATTTTTCATCAGAAACCATTGAGACAAGAAAATAGTCGAATGATGTATTTAAGGTACTGGAAAAAAAATACAGAAACAAAACTATGAACCAAGATGTCAATATCTAGCAAAACTATCTTTCAAAAATGAAGGTGAAATTAAGACATGCCCAGATACACAAAACCTGAGGGAGTATGTTAGCAGCAGAACTGCCTTATGAGAAATGCTACAGGGAATCATCCTGGCTGGCACGGAAGGACACTGGACAGTAACTTGAAGCCATAAAAAGAAACGAAGACTCCGTAAAGGTAACTACTTAGATAAAACAAAGTCAGTAATATTTTTATATCATGCCTCTCTTTTTTTCATATATGATTTAAAGCACAAATGCATAAAAATACACATCTCTCTTAATGGACACACAATGTATAAAGATGCAATTTTTGTAACAGCAACGTAAGTAGGGGAGGTAACTGAGCTGAATAAAAGCAGAATGTTGTATACTGTTGAAGCTAAATTTGTATTAATTAAAAGAAGATTGTTATAAACATAAGATATTAATTGTAATCCTCATGGTCACCACTAAGAAGTTAAAAAATATAAGGAAAGGAAATAAGGAGAGGATCAAAATTGTACACTTGAAAAAAATCAATCAAACACAAAAGTGGACGGTAGTGAAGAAAATGAGAAACAAAATATGTATATGACCTACTACAAAGTAGAAGACATAAGTCCTTCCTTATCATTAATCGCTTTAAATTTAAATAGATTAAACTCACAATTGGGATCATTAAAGTTGTGTGTCAACTTTGTTGGACCATGATTCTCAGTGCTTTGGCAGTTATGATGTAGTTTAGCAGTCGTATAACGATGCAATCATTTCCATGATGAGATGTGATATAATGTGATTACCTCCATGATGGGATCTGCTGTGAGTAGCCAATCAGATCTAAGGGAGTTTCCTCGGGGGTGTGGACTGCATCCAATATAGGTGGACTTTCTGGCAAGGCTCTTGAGGTTTGCTCACTCTGAATCCTGCAGCTGGCTCCTCTTCATCTGATCTCAAGTTTTTGGGACTTGAACTCTCAGCTTACCTTCCAATTTTGGGATTCACCAGCCTCCGCAGTCTGTGAGCTGCGGCCTGCCAGCTTACCTGCCGATCTTGAGATCTGTCAGCCTTTGCAGCCTGTGAGCCACAGACCTGTTGTATGACCTGCAGATCTTGAGTTCTGCAGTCCCTGCATCTATGTGAGTCAGGAGAAGCCACCAGGCTGACCCATGGACTTGAGACTTACCAGCCTCTACAGCCTCATGAGCCATTTTCTTGATATAAAGCTATTTATATAAAAATATATATATATACACCTCACTGGTTTTGTTTCTCTAGAGAACCCAGCCTAAGATACCAATTAAAAGACAAACATTGGCAGAATGCATAAAAAAATCATTCGATTGCTATTAAGCTGATCTGACTCATGGTGACCCCTCCCCTCATGTGTGTCAGAGTAGTACTGACACACAAGTGTGTCAGTTCAATGGCTAATTTTTCAAAAGTAGATCACCAAGCCTTTCTTCCAAAGTGCCTCTGGGTGGACTCAAACCTCCAACATTTTGGTTAGCAGCTGAATGCATTAACCGTTTGTACCTCCCAAGGACTACAACATGTATCTATGTTTATTTCTGTATTACTTCTCTTTATACTATATACATACATACACACATACACACACATACATACACACACACATAGACATCCATGAGTGGTTCATACAGATGCTTTGGACTTCAACTAGCAGGGCTCTATTAATTATTGATAGAAAAGTACTGATACCAGTTATAAATGCGTATTTGTCCATTTCCCCTTTCAGATTTATTAGTTTTTGTATTTTGGAGCACTGTTGTTAGACACGTACACATTTAGGAGTGTTGTATCTTTTTGGAGAATTGAACATTTATTATGTTATGTCCCTACTTATTCCCAATAATACTCCTTTTTCTGAAGTATAATTTGTCTGATATTAATACAGCCACTGCAGTAGAACTGGATAATTTTCAACCATTTCAATAGGTAGCATAAGATCAAGAACTGATGGTATAAAAGGAAGAAATCGAAGCTGCATTGAAGGCATTGGTGAAAAACTATCCTCTCTCCACCATCTTCACTAACCCTGACACCAACTGTCCCTCACACAGCACTCCCTACTTCTCTGCCGGGTTCAATAACTCATTGCAATGGCCACACAGAACTCATAGTCCATATTCACGATTATGGGGTTTATTAGGGAAGTAACAGTTATAGCTCAGGCTCAACGACACTCAGAATATAGTTCTTCTATCAGGACAGCCTCTTCCCTCCTGTGCTCATCGGCGTGCCTCTGCCTGGCCTTGGGCCGGCCTCTCTCCAAAGGCACTCAGCTTTCCTTCTCCATGGGCCATCATCTCCTATAGCCAGGTCCCTGTTGCTCGGTCTCTCCTGCCATGGCATCTTACCATCTTCAGGGTTACAGCTTCCTCTCTCTATCTCAGTCTCCTGCTTCTAGGAGCTTCTCAGTGCAGGGATCTCAGGTCCATAATATATGCTCGGCTCTTGGCTGTTCTTCCTTGATGGGAGTTGAATCCTCCTCTTTGCTCTGGAACTGGTTCTCTTTGAAGGGAAAATAAACAATCCCCTTGGTGAGCCACAATTACCCTATCACACAGTCCTGCCCAAGCACCAGGGTGGATGTTATAAGACCATGGCTAGAAAGGCCACACAAAGTAAACAATCACATCACAGTACCTTGGACTCATTTTTCAAGTGAAGTACCAAAAATCCCATACAAACAGATTGGTAAAGAATATAATCAACAGCAAGAACATTTTCATACTTATGTTTTCTGTATTTGGAAGAAATCTATAGCACTATTCTTATTTTGCCAATTCAAAGGGATCACAGACATTAGTGGTAGATGTTGCAGTACCAGAAAACTCTCTGGTGAAACAGTCTGTGAGCAGTCTTACAAACATGGATATTCCACCAGAGTCAAAAGAATGACGTTACATATCATCAAAGAGAACATTTCAAGATCTAGCCTGAAGTACAATGTTGTCACTGATAGGCTAAAATCCATACACTTACAAGAAAGACTAGTTTATATGACTATTCAAATTTATGCACCAACCACTAATGCCAAAGATAAAGAAATTGAAGATTTTAAACAACTTCTGCAGCCTGAAATTGATCAAACATGCAATCAAGATGCATTGATAATTACTGGTCATTAGAATGTTAAAGTTGGAAACAAAGAAGGAAAAGTAGTTGGAAAATACAGCATCGCTGAAATAAATGACGCCAGAAATCTCATGAAAGAATTTTGCAAGACCAGTGACTCATCCACTGCAAATATTTTTTTTCACCAACATAAACGGCAGCTATACACGTGGACTTTACCAGATGGAATACACAGGAATCAAACTGACTACATCTGTGGAAAGAGAAGATGGGAAAACTCATATCATCAGTCAGAACAAGGCCAGGGATCGATTGTGAAACAGACTGTCAATTGCTCATATGGGAGTTCAAGTTGAAACTGAAGAAAATTAGAATAAGTCAAAAGGGGCCAAAATATGACCTTGAGTATATCTCACCTGTATTTAGAGACCACCTCAAGAACACATTTTACGTGTTGAACACTAACGACTGAAGACCAGACGAGTTGTGGAATGACATCAAGGACATCACACATGAGGAAAGCAAGAGATCCTTTAAAAGACGGGAAAGAAAGAAAAGACCAAAACGGATGTCGGAAGAGACTCTGAACGTTGCTCTTGAATGTCGAGTAGCTAAAGTGAAAGGAAGAAATGATGAAGTTTTGAGTATTGAGACGCCACCAGTGATCCCTCTTACAAAAAAGACCAGAAAAAACAAGTGAAGCGATTATATTTATGACAAGCTAGGAGCCCTGAACATCAAAGGTAAAGTTAGAAAACGGACTCAGCGGCAGGGGGAGGGAGAGACTATTCAGAAGTGGAGAGGAGTTACTGGACCTGAACAGCCAGGAACCCTCAGGCACCGTTCCCTGGAGCGACTGCAGTGGGGCTGGCAGTGGCGTTCCAGAGGCGCTTAGCTCAGGGAAGGACAGCAAGTTGCACAGACTACTCACACCTCCAGAACAAGAGAAGAACGGCACTCTCAGCAAGAGCTAATTACTTGTGTTTATTTTACTACGCCCCCAGCCCCCAAGCCGGCTTCAGTGGCTGTCAACTTCCCTGGGCCTGAGATAGGCCCTGGTACCACTCTGAGCCATTTTTCCATCCTTGAAGAAGGTATAAGTTCACAACTGGGGGAAAGATAATCTGCCAGCTCAATTAAGCTGGGGAGCTCAGGACAGAAGCAGCTCTTGTTCAGGCACAAACAGTCCATGATCTTTGAATACCTTTCACCCCAGCATGGACCTGTGTGGGCCCATTTCAGGAGAATAGGCCCTTGTTGCCAGACTGCAACTGTTTCAGCTGAACGGTGGAAAGATGGGTGTTTGATGTTTGACACTGCTTTGCCTATTAAACAGGGTCTTCACCTACCCACATCAGGGGCCTAAGGACTGGTGGCTCCACCCACAATACCTAGCCACCTGTGACAGGGCTCCAAGGATAAGTAGTACTGCCCAGAACTTACAACCAAAAGCATTGGGTACCCATCGCCCTTCTGCAGAACCCACCCGTGTGCTCTACAGAACAGGGATACACTTTCCTCACAGACACTCAGAGGACAGCTGTCAGACCCCTGCCTTGATCAGACTCTGACCCCCTACTGCAGCCAGATACTTCTGCCTACACCAATAACCCCTGCCCCTCTAAGACTGTAGGACAGAGCCTGTACCTTACACTTTATGACCAACTACCTGGGCACCTGAGTTGAATCCATACAAGAAAACTAAATGAACTCCTAGGCTCATATACCTGGTAACAGTGCTAGCCATCTGGTGATAGTACATTAGAGCTTCAAAGGTGAAAATAATCAACCTAGTGCACTCAAGCAGCTTATTTGGGAATACCAAAACTAAACAAAGCAAGAAGCTAGGATACAAAAAGCAAGCATAAAATAAACTAATACAATAACTTATAGATTGCTCAGAGACAACAGTCAATATCAAATCACATAAAGAGGCAGACACGGGGGCAGGACCAAGATGGCTCACTAGGTAGAAGATTCCGCTTATCCCTCTTGAAACAAAGACTCGAAAAAACAAGTGAACTGATTACATAAAGGACAATCTACAAACCCTGACCATCAAACACAGAACTAAGGAGTTTACCTGAGTGACGGGGGAGCGAAAAGCCACGCTGCAGCAGGGACCGCTTCCAGAGCCAGTGTCCCACGCCGCAGCCTTGAGCCCTCGCGGTTTCCTCATGTCAGAGTGGTGGGGCTGATTGTGGCTTACTGAGACAGGGAAGAACAGATATAGGCCTAACCCTCAGGACCAACCTCAGAGGGGACCCAGGCAGCACACGCAGGCTCCACACAGACGCGGCTGACAGGGAAACGAAAAACTATAGGGAAGCAGCGACTGGTTTTGGAGCCTGGAGTGCAGCATCCCAGAAAGGAAACCCTGGTGCTGGGCTTTGGACTAAGTGTGGGGGAGCTGATTGCGGCTTCCTGAGACGGTGTGAGCATGGATGCAGCCCTAACCCTCTGGGACAGTCTCAGCAGGGATCCAGCCAGCACACACGAGCGACACAATGCTCTGGAATCTCAGAAAAAACAGTTCTCACCAAACAACATAAGTAACTTTCTATATTTTGCCAGGCTACTCTCTTCTATACATCTGATTGCACCCCTCACTGCCCCAGGCAGCTTCATTAACATTGGAATTCTCTGTGCCAGAGAGTGAAGTGCACTGCTGGATTTTTTTTCTTCTTTCTTTTCTAACCCATTCTCCTGGCCTGAGAAAAGCAGCATTTAACAATCAAAGAAAAAATCCTTCCCTGACTTCCCTAAACTGAAATAACAGTACAGAATCAGCTCCATCCAGGCATTAACAGACCCATAGTCTTTGGATTTCACCCTACAGGTAACTAGGTGGCTATTACAATGTAAAGGCAATTCTGATAGAGATCTGACCATAATTGTTTTAGCTCAGCAGTGGAAAGGCAAGTTTTGGAGGTCAGATACCTCTCTACCTATTAAACAGAGCCCTCGCTGATCCGCACCAGCGAACTGAGGGCTGAGACTCCACCCACATCACCTAGCCACCTGCTAGAGGGGTCTGAGAATAGTGACGCCTACCCAAGCATTGGGTGCCTAAGATACAGCTGCAAAGCCCACCCACCAGAGTGCTCTAGAGAATAGAGCCACACCTACCTCACTGACACTTGAAGGAAGGCTGTCAGCATCCTGCCCTCCTCGAAATGTGACCCCATGCCACTAATAGAAACTGGTGCATACAACCATCACCACTACTCCTCTAAGATAATAGGTGACAGCCTACACCACACACTAGGTGACCAGCTATCAGTACACCTGAGCTGATTCTATTCAAGAATAGTGAATGGACTCATACACTTATATACCTGGTAACAGCTCAGACAAGCTGGTAACAGGATGTAAGTGATTCAAAAGCTACATCAATCATGATACCACAATCTAGTAGCCCATCTGGGTGTATTGTAACAAAACAAAATAAGAAGATAAGACTCAGTGAGCAAATATAAAAGAAAATATTACAATATCTTATAGATGGCTCAGAGACAGCAGTAGACATCAAATCACATGAAGAAGCAGACCATGATTCCTTCTACAAACCCCCAAATCAAAGAATCAAAATCATTCCCAGATGTAGATACATTCCTAGAATTGCCAAATGTAGAATATAAAAAAATTATATACAGAATGTTTGAAGACATCAGGAATGACCTCACAAATGAAATAAGGCAATCTACAGAAAAAGCCAAGGAATACGCAGATAAAGCAGTTGAAGATATCCAAAAGATTATTCAACAACATAGTGAAAAAATTAATAAGCTGTAAGAATCCATAGAGAGACAGCATTCAGAAATCCAAAAGATTAACAATAAAGTCACAGATTCAGACAACTCAATAGGAAGTCACAGGAGCAGAATCGAGGAACTGGAATGCAGAGTGGGGGAGCTGGAGGATAAGGCAATTGACACAAATATAGTTGAAGAAAAATCAAATAGAATTTAAAACTATGAAGAAACCCTAAGAATCATGGGGGACTCTATCAAGAATAACTTGCGTGTGATTCGAGTTCCAGAACAGGGAGGGATAACAGAAAATACAGAGAGAACAGTGGAAGATCTCATGGCAGAAAAATTCCCTGGCATTGTGAAAGATGAAAAGATATCTACCCAAGATGCTCATCGAACCTCATACAAAATAGATCCCAAAAGAAAATCACCAAGACATATCATCAAACCTGCCAAAACCAAAGATAAAGAGAAATTTCAAAAGCACCCAAGGATAAACAAAAAGTTACCTACAAAGGAGAATCAATAAGTTTGCACTACTCGGCAGAAACCATGCAGGCAAGAAGACAATGGGATAACATATATAGAGCACTGAAAGAGGAAAAACTGTCAGCGAACAATCATATATCCAGCAAAATTCTAAAACATGAAGGTGAAATTAAGATATTTACAGATGAACACAAGCTTAGAGAATTTGCAAAAACCAAACCAAAACTGCAAGAATTACTGAAGGAAATTCTTTGGTCAGAAAATCAATAATATCAGATACCAACACAACACAAGGTCACAGAACAAAACATCCTGATATCAACCCAGATAGGGAAATCACAAAAACAAAATAAGATTAATTAAAAAATTGCTCAAAACAGGGAATCATTGATGTGATTATGTAAAAGATTACGATAGTGAAAAAAGAGGGACTAAATACAGGAGGCTTAGAAATTACACATGGAGAGGAAACCAAGGCGATACAGGGCGAAACAACTTAGGTTTTTACTTACTCAAACCAGGGTAAATATTAAGGTAACCACAACAAGGTCTAACAATTCCATACTTCAAAATAAAAACCAAGATAAACATAACGACTCACCAAAATAAATTCAACTACTATAAAAAGAGGAACACACATTCTACAAAGAAAAACTCAGCACAAAAAAGTAAATGCAAAATGAAATTGTCAAAAACAGGCATCAAAATGACAGCACTAAACTCATACTTGTCTATAATTACACTTAATGTAAATGGACTAAATTCACCAATAAAGAGACAGAAAGTTGCAGACTGGATAAAAAAACACGATCAGTCTGTATGCTTCCTAAAAGAGACACGCTTTAGAGTTAAGAGACACAAATAAACCAAAACTGAAAGGATGGATAAAAATATATCAAGCAAACAACAATCAAAAAAGAGCAGGAGAGGCAATATTAATTTCCAACAAAATAGGATTTAAAGTTAAATCCACCACAAAGGATAAAGAAGGACACTACATAATGATTAAAGGGACAATTTACCAGGTACATATAACCGTATTAAATATTTATGCACCCAATGATAGGGCCGCAACATTCATAAAACAAATGTTAACAGAATTAAAAAGTGAGATAGACACCTCCACAATTATAGCAGGAGACTTCAACACAACACTCTCGGTGAAGGATAGGAAATGCAGTAAGAAGCTCAATAGAGACACGGAAGATCTAAGTGCTACAATTAAACAACTTCACTTCATAGACTTATACAGAACACTCCACACAACAGCTGCAAACTATAATTTCTTTTCTAGTGCACATGAAACATTCTCTAGAATAGATCACATATTAGGTCATAAACCAAGCCTTTACAGAACCCAAAACACTGAAATATTACAAAACATCTTCTCTGAACGAAAGACCATAAAAGTAAAAATCAATAACAGAAAAACTAGGGAAAAGAAATCAAATGCTTGGAAACTGCACAATACCCTGCTCAAAAAAGACTGGGTTATGGAAGACCTTAAGGAGGGAATAAAGAAATTCACAGAATTCAAAAAGACTGAAAACACTTCCTATGAAAACCTTTGGGACACGGTGAAAGCAGTGCTCAGAGGTCAATTTATATCAATAAAGGCACACATATTAAAGAAGAGCCAAAATGAAAGAACTGTCCCTACAACTTGAACAAACAGAAAGAGAGCAACAAAAGGAACTGTCAGGCACCAAAAGAAAGCAAAAAATAAAAACTACAGCAAAATTAAATGAATTAGACAATAGAAAAACAATTGAAAGAGTTAACAAGGCCAAAAACTGCTTCTTTGAAAAAATTAACAAAATTGATAAACCATTGGCCAGACTGACTAAAGAAATACAGGAAAAGAAACCAATAATCCGAATAAGAAATGGGATGGGCCATATCACAACAGATCCAACTGAAATTAAAACAATCATATCAGATTACTACAAAAAATTGTATTCTAACAAATTTGAAAACCTAGAAAAAATGGATGAATTCCTAGAAATACACTACCTACCTAAACTAACACAAACTGAAGTAGAACAACTAAATAGACCCATAACAAAAAAAGAGATTGAAAAGGTAATCAAAACACTCCCAACAAAAAAAAAGCCCTGGCCCTGATGGCTTCACTGCAAAGTTCTACCAAACCTTCAGGGAAGACTTACCACTACTACTGAAGGTATTTCAAAGCATAGAAAAGGACGGAATACTACCTAACTCCTTCTATGAAGCCAGCATAACCCTGATACCAAAACCAGCTAAAGACAACACAAAAAAAGAAAATTACAGACCTATATCCCTCATGAACATAGATGCAAAAATCCTCAACAAAATTCGAGCCAGTAGAATTCAACAACATATCAAAAAAATAATCCACCATAACCAAGTAGGATTTATACCAGTTATGCAAGGTTGGTTCAATATTAGAAAAACAATTAATGTAATCCACCACATAAAAAAAGGACAAGAACCACATAATTTTATCAATTGATACAGAAAAGGCATTGGACAAAGTCCAACACCCACTCATGATAAAAACTCTCAGCAAAATAGGAATAGAAGGAAAATTCCTCAACATAATAAAGGGTATTGATACAAAGCCAATACCCAGCATCATCCTAAATGGAGAGAGCCTGAAAGCATTTCCCTTGAGAACGGGAAACAGACAAGGATCCCCTTTATCACTGCTCTTATTCAGCATTGTGCTAGAGGTCCTAGCCAGAGCAACTGGGCTAGACAAAGAAATAAAGGGCATCCAGATTGGTAAGGAAGAAATAAAATTATCTCTATTTCCAAAGACATTATCTTATACACAGAAAACCCTGAGGAATCCTCAAGAAAACTAATAGAAGGGTTCAGCAAGGTTTCAGATTACAATACAAACACACAAAATCAGTTGGATTCCTCTGTATCAACAAAAAGAACATTGAAGAGGAAATCATCAAATGAATACCATTCACAGCAGCCCCCAAGAAGATAAAATACTTAGGAATAAACCTTACCAAAAATGTAAAAGAGCTATACCAAGAAAACTACAAGGTACTACTGCAAAAAAAAACAAAAGGGACCTACGTAATTGGAAAAACATATCTTGCTCGTGGATAGGAAGACAACATTGTAAAATTGTCCATTCTATCAAAAGCCATCTATAGATACAATGCACTTCCGATCCAAATTCCAATGACATTTTTTAAACAGATGGAGAAACAAATCACCAACTTCATATGGAAGGGAAAGAAGTCGCGGAGAAGTAAAGCATTACTAAAAAAGAACAAAGTGGGAGGACTCACTCTGCCTGATATTAGAACAAATTATACTGTCACAGTAGTCAAAACAGCCTGGTACTGGTACAGCAACAGACACACAGACCAATGGAACAATATTGAGAATCCAGATATAAATCCATCCACATATGAGCAGCTGATATTTGCCAAAGGCCCAGTGTCAGTTAACTGGGGAGAAGATAGTCTTTTTAACAAAAGGTGCTGGCGTAACTGTATAGCCACCTCCAAAAAATGAAACAGGACCCCTACCACACACCATGCACAAAAACTAACTCCAAATGGATCAAAGACCTAAACATAAAATCTAAAACGATAAAGATCATGGAAGAAAAAATAGGGACATTAGGAGACCTAATACATGGCATAAACAGAATACAAAACATTACCAAAAATGATGAAGAGAAACCAGATAACTGGGAGCTCCTAAAAATCAAACACCTATGCTCATCTAAAGACTTCACCAAAAGAATAAAAAGACCACCTACAGACTGGGAAAAAGTTTTCAGCTAAGACATCTCCACCCGGTGCCTGATCTCTAAAACCTACATGACTCTGCTAAAACTCAACCACAAAAAGACAAACACCCCAATTAAAAAATGGGCAAAGGATATGAACAGACACTTCACTAAAGAAGACATTCAGGCAGCTAACAGATACATAAGGAAATGCTCTCGATCATTAGCCATTAGAGAAATGCAAATCAAAACTACAATGAGATTCCATCTCACTCCAACAAGGCTGGCATTAATCCAAAACACACAAAACAAATAAATGTTGGAGAGGCTGTGGAGAGACTGGAACACTTATACTCTGCTGGTGGGAATGTAAAATGGTATACAATCACCTTGGAAATCAATTTGGTGCTTCCTTAAAAAGCTAGAAATAGAACTACCATACAACCCAGCAATCCCACTCCTCGGAATATATCCTAGAGAAATAAGAGCCTTTACACAAATAGATATATGCACTTCCACGTTTACTGCAGCACTGTTTACAATAGCAAAAAGATGGAACCAACCAAGGTGCCCATCAATGGATGAATGGATAAATAAATTATGGTATATTCACACAATGGAACACTGCACATCAACAAAGAACAGTGACGAATCTGTGAAACACTTCATAACATGGAGAAACCTGGAAGGCATTATGCTGAGTGAAATTAGTAGCAAAAGGTCAAATATTGTATAAGACCACTATTATAAGATCTTGAGAAATAGTTTAAACTGAGAAGAACATATTCCTTTGTTGTTATGAGGGGGGGAGGGAGGGAGGGTAGGAGAGGGGTATTTACTAAAGAGATAGACAAGAACTACTTTCGGTGAATGGAAGAACAACACTCAACACAGTGGAGGTCAGCACAACTGGACTAAACCAAAGCAAAGAAGTTTCCTGAATAAACTGAATGCTTCGAAGGTCAGCAAAGCAGGGGCAGGGGTTTGGGGACCATGGTTTTAGGGGACATCTAAGTCAACTGGCATAATAAAATCTATTAAGAAAACATTCCACATCCCACTTTGAAGAGTGGCATCTGGGATCTTAAATGCTAGCAAGCAGCCATCTCAGATGCATCAATGATTCTCAACCCACCTGGATCAAGGGAGAATGGAGAACGCCAAGAACATAAGATAATAACGAGCCCAAGAGACAGAAAGGACTACATGAACTAGAGACTACATCATCCTGAGATCAGAAGAACTAGACAGTGCCGGGCCACAACCAATGACTGCCCTGACGGGGAACATAACAGAGATCCCTTGAGGGAGCAGAACAGTGGGATGCAGACCCCAAATTCTCATAAAAAGACCAGACTTAATGGTCTGACTGAGACTGGAAGGACCCCAGTGATCATGGCCCCCACACCTTCCGTTTACCCACTACGGGAACCATCCCCAAAGCCAGTTCATCAGACATGGGTTGGACTAGACAATGGGTTGGAGAGGGATGCTGGTGAGGCGTGAGCTACTTGGTTTGGGTGGACACTTGAGACTATGTTGGCATCTCCTGCCTGGAAGGGAGATGGGTGGGTAGAGGGGCTTAGAAACTGGCAAAATGGTCACGGAAAGAAAGAGTGGAAGGAGGGAGTGGGCTGTCCCATTGGGGGGAAAGTAATTGGGAATATGTAACAAGTTGTGTATAAGTTTTTATGTGAGAGACTGGCTTGATTTGTAAACTTTCACTTAAAACACAATAAAAATTATTAAAATAAAAAAAAAAGAAGCTGACCCATGATTGCTTCAACAAGCTCTCAGAACTAAGACTCAAGGAATCTTCTCGATGAAGGTGCAATCCTGGAATTACCGGATACAGAATACAAAAGATTAATATACAGAACTCTCAAAGATATCAGGAAGGAAATGAGGCAAAATACAGAACAAGCCAAGGAACACAAAGATAAAGCAGTTGAAGAAATTAAAAAGGTTACTCAAGCACATAATTAAAAATTTAATAAGCTGCAAGAAACCATAGAGAGACTGCAATCAGAAATTCAGAAGATTAACAATAAAATTACAGAGTTAGAAAACTCGATAGAAAGTAAGAAGAGCACAACTGAAGAACTGGAAGGCAGAATTACTGAGATAGAAGATAAAACTCTTGGGACCAATATATTTGAAAAGAAACCAGATAAAAGAATTTTAAATGAAGAAATCCAAAGAATCATGTGGGACTTTATCAAGAGAAATAACTATGAGTGATTGCAGTACCAGAACAGGGAGGGCTAACAGAAAATACACAGGGAACTGTTGAAGATTTGTTGGCAGAAAACTTCCCTGATATCATGAAAGATGCTCATCAAATTCCACATAAGGTGATCTCAAAAGAAAGTGACTGAGACATATAATAATCAAACTTGCCAAAATCAAACATAAAGAGAATTTTAAGAGAGGCTAGGGATAAAGGAAGTCACCAAAAAAGGAGAGTAAATAATAATAAACTTGGACTACTCAGCAGAAATCATGGAGGCAAGAAGGCAATAGGATGACTTATACAAAATATTGAAGGAAAAAAATTGCCAACCAGGAATCAAACCATAACCCTGGCCCTCTAGCCTTAGCCCTCTAACTCTAGCCCCTAAGCCCTAAGTCCCAAAGCCCCTAAGACCCTAAGCCCCTAAGACCCCCAAGGCCCTAAACTCTAACCCTAACCCAAACTCTAACCCCTATACCCTAAACCCTAACACCTAACCCCTAACCACCCTAACCTTAACGACCCTAACCCTAACCCTAACACTCGAACCCTAACCCTCTAACGCTAACCTGAAACCCTAACCCTCTAACTCTAACCCTCTAACCCTAGCCCTCTAATCCTAGCCCTAAACCTAACCCCAACCCCCAAACCCAACGCCAAACCCTAAACCTCAAATCCCTAGCCCTAAACCTAAGAATGAGTCTAAGCCTAACCCTAAACTGTAAACCCTAACACTTAAAACCCTAACACACAAAACCCTAACACCCTTAGCCCTAACACATTCAACCCTAACACCCTAAATGCCAAAACCCTAAACACTAACACCCTTAACCCCAACCCCTAAACCCTAAACTTAAACGCTAAACCATCTAACCCTCTAACCCTAATACCCTAACACTAAACCCTAAACCCTAACCCCAGCCCCCAGCCCTAACCCTCACTCTAAGCCTTAAACCCTAAACCTTAAGTCCTAAACCCTAGGCTCTAAGCCCTAAGCCCTAAGTCCTAAAACCCTAAACTCTAAGCCTTAAGCCCTAAACATAACCCTCTAACCCTAAACCCTAAAACCTTACCCCAGACCCATCCCACACCCCTAAACCTGAACCCCTAAACCCTAGCCCTAACCCCTAACCCTAAACCTCTAAACCATACCCCTAATCTTCTAACCCTAAACCTCCAACCCTAACCCTCTAACCCTAACTCTCTAACCCTAACCACAACACCAACCCCAACCTCTGAACCCTGAAACCCTAACCCCCTAACCCTAAGCCTCTGAACCCTAAGCCTAAACCCTCTAACCCTAAACCCTAACCTTCACCCCCTCACACCCTCACCTTCTCACTCCCTCACTCTATAATCTTCTCAACCTCTAACCCCCTCACCCTCTAACCCCTCACCCTCTAACTCCCTCAATCTCTAACCCCCAAACCTCTAACACCCACCCTCTTACCCCAAACCACATATCCCAAACAAACCCAACACCAACGCCAACCCTAAACCTAAATCCTGACCCCTAAAACCTAACCCAAACCCTAATGACTAAACCCCAAAACCCTAAACCCCCAAAACTGTAAACCCCAAACTGCAACCCCTAACACCTAACCTGTAAATCCAAACTCTAACCTCAAACCCTAAACCTAACCCTAACACCTAACCCCAACCGAAAAACCCTAACCCAAACCCTAACAACCCTAACCCTAACATCCCTAACCCCAAAACCCTAACCCCAACCCCTAACCCCAAACCCTAACAACCAGAACTCTAACAACCCTAACCCTAACATCCCGAACCTCAAACCCTAACCCTTTTTGTTAGCAGCCGTAGCACTTAACCACTAGCCACCAGGGTTTCCATGAGCAGTCACAGGAATAGACATATGCACACCCGTGTTCACTGTGACATTATTCACAGTAGCAAAAAGATGGAAACAACCTAAGTGCTCGTCCACAGAGGAATGGATAAACAAACTACGGTACATACACACAGTGGAACACTACACGACAATAAAGACCAATGATGAATCTCCGAAACACCTCACACCATGGATGAATCTGGAGCGCATCATGCTGACTAAGTCAATCACAAAACGACATATACACTAAGAGACCACTATCATAAAAACTCATGAAAACATTTACACACAGAAACAATCCTTGATGTTCACCAGGCAGACGGAGAGTGGGTAGAGAAAAGCTAACTAAACAATAACCAAAAAAAACAAATCCACCGCCGTCGAGTCGATTCCAGCTCATAGAGACCCTATAGGACAGATTAGAACTGCCCCATAGAGTTTCCAAGGAGCGCTTGGTGGATTCGAACTGCAGACCTTTGGTTAGCACTGGTGGGTCTTAACCACTATGCCATCAGGGTTTCCAACCAAATGACAGATATGTGGTAACTCTGGTGAAGGAGGAGACGGTACACAAGACTAGGAATCAACCTCAGCCTCACTCTAACCCTAACCATAACCCTAAACCACTTGTGCCCTAGCCTAGTAACCCCAGCCCTAACCCCAACCCCCAGCCACCTAAAACCTATACCCCTAAACCTAACTCCCAAACCTCTAACCCCCCAACCTGAACCCCTAACACCAAACCCTAACCCCTAACCCTCTAACCCTTCTGCATCTCTGGGCCTCTCGACTCTCCGTCTATTTCCTCCCTCCAAATCCTACTAACACTCAGTGGAATTTTGAAGTTTCAGCTGTGCTTTGCTTCTTGTTGTCTCCACCGGTCCCATCAAGGCACTGCATCATTTATTTGCTCTGCTTCACTATTGAGTTCCAAAACCATGGCTTAGAATCACCTGACACTGAACCTCAGCGATTCGGCGCAAGGCCGCGAGAGGGCGTGCGCACCGCCGGTTCTGTTCTGCCCACCAGACCCTCCGAGCATGGGAACCTCCTGGACCTAAGACGGGACGAACTGGGTACCGCTCCAGTGGCGGCAGCAGAAGCTTTTCTTCCCAAGGGACCCAACGCCCCAGGGCGCTCTCTCAATACTCCCATTAATGCTATGATTATCCTAACCCACTCCTTCTGCGAGACCTAGTGGGTCCTCGACCAGGCCCAGCCTTCACGACCCGCACCCCTCTGCCGTGGTCATGTACAGGAACCTGCAGGGCCGCGCCCTCCCCGCCCAAGCTCTGCCCCTCCACACCCTGATGCCCTGCAGGCCTCTACTAGGTCCCCGCCCAGGGAAGAGTTGTCGCCCCGCACGGGGGGGGGGGGCACGAGGAAACATTCGGAAACCACCCCCCAAGCACGAAGCCGACTGCCCGTATTGACACCGTGTGAGCAGGGCTGCCCCGCCGACTGGAGCCTGCAGGGCATCACTCACGTTTGTCAGCTTCTCACCGTCCTCTAGGCTCAGGGTCCCAGAGCAGCCAATCCCCCCCGGGGGGGGGCGGTCCGTCCACAGGGGCTGGAAGATCGGGTTGGTGCCCATGGCCGGAGCGCTTAAAACCCTTACAAACCCTCATAAACCGTCAGCTCCAGACCTTCAAATGTCAGCCCGAGAGACACCTAATCTCCAACCTAAAAAAAAAACCACACCTGTTGCCATCGAGTCAATTCTGACTCATAGCGACCCTATAGGACAGAGTAGAACTGCCCCACAGAGTTTCCAAGGAGCGCCTGGTGGATTCAAACTGCCAACCGTTTGGCTAGCAGCCTTAGCACTTAACCACTACGCCACCAGGGTAACCCACTGAACCCACTGCCACCAGGGTAGAGGCTCCAAATCCCACCAGTTTGAGGAACCCTCAAATCCCCTCAGCACCAGAGACCGCGTCCACAGCTACCGCTACACAGCGCCGCACAAACGTTTAAGTTAACAAACAACATGGGCGCTCAGGACCCCTTCCTGCTACCCCCACCCCCGCCACCCAGAGGGGGAGCGGGACCTGGCATCCACACTGTTAACACACACTGAATCACTGCTGCTTCCACAAGGAGTAGGGTCCCCGCGCTGCTCCACAGATTCCCAGGACCCCTTCCTTTCCAGGTGGGGCCGGGGCCGCGCCGACGCCCCAGCCCTGAGAGTAGACCAGCCGGGCGCGGGCGCGGGCGCGGGGTGCCTCACCCTCCCAGGCACAGCGCCCAAAACAGTAAGGGGCAGCGGGGCCTTGGGCGGGGGATCGCTCTCTCCCCGCCCCTGGCACCCTACGGAGTCTGGTGGGGGTGGGACGACGAACGGGGGCGAGTGCCCCGTCCTCAGTCTGGAGTCTTACCCCCCCGGGCGAACTCTGGGCCTTGGTTCCCCCCCTGGCAGAGGGAGCAGGTGGGGGGCGGGGGGGCAGGAGCCCATCACCCAGCTTGGCCCGCAAACCCGCCCCGGGCAGAGGAGGGACCTGGGCGCAGCCCTGGACACGGCCTTTCTCCCCAAGCCCTTCAAGCCCCCAGGCCCGAGGGCACTCCGCAGCTGGATCCCGCGGCTGGACCCCCCCCCCCCGCAAATCCATGGGGATGCAAATTTCGCAGACCAGCTGCGTCTCCCGGGCCAGAGGCTCCCTCTCGCAGCCCTTACAGTGGCTGCATCCGCCCGGCCCCGCACCGCGTCCGCCCCTGGGGATCACTCGGGACGGGGTACGCCGGAGGGGGCGATGCCAGCTGCTAACCCAACGTCCGGACTCCCCAACCTCTGGAGACCACGGACTGCTGGGACTGGGAACCGCCCTCCTGGCGCCTTCACTCCACACCTTCGAGGGGCCGGGCTTGTTCAGTCTGGGAGCGGGTCCCTCCACACACCTGCCGGAGTTTCCTACCTTTCAGAAACCACGGCACGGAAAGCAGCACGAACACCGTCCGCTCTAAGGCGCGCCATCCGGCCCGGACCCCTCACCACCCGTCCGGGCGCTTCCGTGAGTAACTGGCTGGACGGCGAGGAACATGGCTGCCGGCCCCGCCCAGCGGCCGGGTGTGGGGCGGGCGTGGGGGGGTTGGGCCTCCAGAGGGGAGCGTGGGGTCTAGAAGCAAGGACAACGCCAAGGTGTGCGGGGTGAGGAGACGGGAGACGTCAGGAGAGGGCCCTCTCGCGTGCAGAGTTAAGTATTGGAGGTGCAACGGTTAAGTGCTTGGCTAACTGAAAGGTGGGCCATTGGAACCCACCAGCTCAGGGGTTGAAAAGATCTGGAGATGGGCTCCCGTAAAGATTCTAACCAAACAAAATCCGAACCAGTTGCTATTGAATCAATTCCGACTCATAGTGACCCTATAGGGCAGAGTAGAACTGCCCCATAGGGTTTCTAAGACTATAAGTCTTTACAGAAGCAGACTGCCATGTCTTTCTGCAAATAACCAACTGGCGGATTCGAACTGTCCACCCTTTGGTTAGCAGCCGAGCTCTTAACCATGGTGCCACCAGGGCTGCGCCATAAAGACTGCAACCTAGGAAACCTTGTGAGGCAGTTCTAAGTTGTCATACAGGGTTGATATGAGTCAGAATCTCTTGATGGCACACAACCATGATTGTACTAAGAAAAATTCCTCCAAGCATCTGCCTACATGACCCCTGAAGCACACATGCATGCACGCTATCAAAGCAGTGCGGCCAAAGACAGGAAATTGGGATAGAGACATTATAGACTGCACACTGAAAAGTGATTTCTGAGGGGCATGCAGCTCAAGCGGAGGAGGTAGCATACAACTAAATGCCCTTCTCCTTCTATTGTTCAATGGTCTTCAGAAAGAATGTGTCCCAGGAATTAACTGTAGCCCAGGAGAACTTGAAGACAGCAAATACAGAGGACCGGTCAGGATGCTTCTGCAGTGGTCAGGGTGAGCAGTGATGGTGGTTGTGCAGGTGGGAACAGTGGGCAGGCTTGAGGTGTACTTTGGAGCTTGAGCTGCCAAGAATTGCTGGTGGATCAGACGTATGGGATGAGGGGAATGGAGAATCAAAGGTGACTTCTAGAATTCAGGCTACCATGAGCGCATGGTCACCAGAGCCATTCTCTACCATGTGGAAAACCACGGAGGAACAAGCTTGAGAAAATGACCAAAAGATTTTTTTCTGTACATGTTAGATTTGGATGTCTGAGGTCATCCAAGTGTGGAGAACAGTTCCCAGCTGTGGATACCACTCTGAGGTAGAGTAGTTTTCTGGGTTCTAAGAATTTGAAGATCATCAGCCTATAGCTGATTTGAAAGCCACTGGTGGTGCAGTGGTTATGCATTTGGCTGCTACCAAAAGGTCTGCAGTTTGAATCTACCAGTCGCTCCTTGGAAACCCTGTGGGGAAGCTCTACTCTGTCCTATAGGGTCCCTATGAGTGAGAATCCACTCAATAGCGACTTTTTTGTTTTGTTTTGTTTTAATACTAAGCTGAGAAAAGTTGTGTGTCAGGGTTGTATTTTTTCACAATACTTATTCAAGCAGTTCGAATCTACCAGCCACTCCTTGGAAACCCTATGGGTCAATTCTACTCTGTCCTTTAGGGTCGCTATGAGATAGAATTGACCCAACAGCAATGGACTTAGAACTTGGACTTAGAGGAGCCCTTTCTTTCTCAAAGCTGAAAGTTTTACTTCATACTTTTTAAAAACTGCCATGTCTCATGTTACGTGGCTACCCTTACAGGAGCATTTTTGGTGCTAACTTGACTTGTCCTTGGTGAAGGGCTCTGTATTCATTTTCTAGGGCTGCCATAGTAAATTACCAAAAACTCAGTGTCTTTAAAAAAACATATAATCCATACAGTCCAAGAAGCTGGATCATATGAAGAAGAAGGGGCACGAGGATTGGAGGAAGACTCATTAACAGCCTAGACATGCAGATGACACAACCTTGCTTACTGAAAGTGAAGAGGACTTGAAGCACTTACTGATGAGGATCAAAGACTTCAGCCTTCAGTATGGATTACACTTCAACATAAAGAAAACAAAAATCCTCACAACTGGAACAATAAAAAAATCACAATAAAGAGAGAAAATACTGAAGTCGCCAAGGATTTCATTTTACTTGGATCCACAATCAACACCCATGGAAGCACACTTCGAGAAATCAAATGACATATTTTATTGGGCAAATCTGCTACAAAAGACCTCAAAGTGTTAAAAATCGAAGATGTCACTTTGAGGACTAAGGTGTGCCTGAACCAAGCCATGATATTTTCAGTCGCCTCATGTGCAGCTAAAGCTGGACAATGAATAAGGGAGACAAAAGAACTGAAACTTGAATTATGTTGTTGGTGAAGAATAATGAATATACCAAGGACTGCTAGAAGAATGAACACACCTGTCTTGGAAGAAGTACAGCCAGAATGCTCCTTAGAAAAGTGGGTGGCAAGACTTGGTCTCACGTACTCTGGACATATTATCAGGAGGAATCAGTCCCTGGAAAAAGACATCGTGCTTGGTAAAGTAGAGGGTCAGTGAAAAAGACAAAGATCCTCAATGAGACAGATTGAGACAGTGGCTGCACCAGTGGGCTCAGACACAGCAATGAGAAAGGCCCAGGGCTGAGCACTGTTCCGTTCTGTTGTACACAGGGTCTCTATGAGTTGGAACTGACCCAACAGCACCTAACAACAACATCATAAACTCACTAGATCTCCTGGGGATAGAATGTCATATTCACTGTGGAGTAGATAGTTTGTCTGTTTGTTTACCATATTTACTAATACTATGACTTACATTTGATAACTTCCACAATCTGTTGGATCGCTTTTCTTTGGAATGGACACAAACATGCATCTCTTGCAGTCTGTTGGCCAGGTACCTAGCTTCCAAATTTCTTTGCATAGTGGAGTGGGCATGTACAGGGCTGCATCTGTTAGTTGAAACAACTCAGTGGGTATTCTGTCAGCTCCTGGAGCCTTGTTTTTCGCCAGTGCCTTCAGTGTAGCTTGGACTTCTTGCTTCACTACTACCAGTTCTTCATCATATGCCACCTCATGAAGCGACTGAGAGTCGACCATTTCTTTTGGTACTGTGACTCTGTGTATTCTTTGCATCTTTTGTGTGTGTGTGCTTTAAGTGAAACTTTACAAATCAAGTCAATCTCTCATACAAAAATTTGTATACAGCTTGCTATGTGCTCCTAGTTCCTCTCCCACTAATGAGACAGCACACTCCTTCTCTCAGCCCTGTATTCCCCGTGTCCATTCAGCCACTTTCTGTCCCTCTCTTCCTTCTCATCTCCCCTCCAAACGGGAGCTGCCCACATAGTCTTATGTGTCCACTTGAGACCAGAAGGTCACTCCTCACCACTATCATATTCTATCCTATAATCCAGTCCAATCCCTGTCTGAAGAGTTGGCTTTGGGAATGGTTCCAGTCTTGGGCCAACAGAAGGTCTGGGGACCGTGACCTCCAGGGTTCCTCTAGTCTCAGTCAGATCATTAAGTCTGATTTTTTTATGAGACTTTGAGGTCTGCATCTCACTGTTCTCGTGCTCCGTCAGGGATGCTCTGTTTCATTCCCTGTCGGGGCAGTCTTCGGTTGTAGACGGGCACCATCTAGTTCTTCTGGTCTCAGGCTGATGTAGTCTTGGATTTACGTGGCCATTTCTGTCTTTTGGACTCATAATTACCTTGTATCTTTGGTGTTCTTCATTCTCCTTTGCTCCAGGTAGGTTGAGACCAATTGATGCATCTTAGACGGCCGCTTGATAGTGTTTTTAAGACTGCAGATGCCACTCACCAAAGTGGGATGCAGAATGTTTTCTTAATAGATTTTATTATGCCAATTGACCTAGATGTCCCCTGAAAACATGGTCCCCCAACTGCTGCCCCTGCTACTCTGGCCTTTGGAGCATTTGGTTTATTCAGGAAACTGCTTTTGGTTTAGTCCAGTTATGCTGACCTCTCCTTTATTGTATGTTGTCTTTCGCTTCACCTGAAATAGTTCTTGTCTACTATCTAATTTGCAAATATCCTTCTCCCTCCCTTTCTCCCCACCCTCATAACCATCAAAGAATATTTTCTTCTCTGTTTAAACTATTTCTTGAGTTCTTATAATAGTGGTCTCATACAATATTCGTCCTTTTGCAACTGACTAATTTCACTCAGCATAATGCCCTCCAGATTCCTCCAAGCTATGAAATATTTCACGGATTCATCATTGTTCTTGATCTGTGTGAAGTATTCCATCGTGTGAATGTACCACAATTTATTTATCCATTCATCTGTTGATGGGCACCTTGGTTACTTCCATCTTTCTGCTATTGTAAACAGTGCTGCAATGAACATGGTTGTGCATATATCTGTTCATATAAAGGCTCTTATTTCTCTAAGATATATTCCAAGGAGTGGGGTTGCCATATCCTATGGTAGTTCTATTTCTAGCTTTTTAAGGAAGTGCCAGATTGATTTTCAAAGTGGCTGTACCATTTTAAATTCCCACCAGCGGTGAGTAAGTGTTCCAGTCTCTCTACAACCTCTCCAACATTTATTATTTTGTGATTTGGCATTAATGGCAGCCTTGCTGGAGTAAGATGGTATCTCATTGTAGTTTTGATTTACATTTCTCTAACGGCTAATGATTGTGAGCATTTCCTCATGTATCTGTTACCTGCCTGAATGTCTTCTTCGTTGAAGTGCCTGTTCCTATCCTTTGCCCATTTTTTAAATGGATTATTTGTCTTTTTGTTATTGAGTTTTTGCAATATCATGTAGATTTTAGAGTTCAGATGCTGATCGGAAATGTTATAGCTACAAACTGTTTCCCAGTCTGTAGGTAATCAGTTTACGCTCCTGGTGAAGACTTTGGATGAGCATAAGTGTTTGATTTTTAGGAGTTATCTAATTTCTCTTTGGGTACTTGTACATTGTTAGTAATGTTTTTGTTACAATCGCACCCTAATCCTCTTTAACATAAAATTACAACCACAAAATGGAGGACAACTACAGAACGCTGGGAATCATGGCCTAACCAACTTGATACACACATTTCGGGGGGGACATAATACAATCCATGACATCCACCTTTTAGTATATTTTGGGGACTGGCTCTTTTAGTCAGAAACAGGTTGAATAAAAGTGCTTCCTTACCAGCAGTTTCCCAGCAGTGTTGGTGACAGATCCCCAGTTGGATACACACAATCACACTGAGTGCATTTGCGGTGCCTCAGCAAGTCCCACTTGCCTTCATAACACCGATCTCTAGAACAAAACACAGCTCTGTAAGCAAGTCAGTTAAAAATAAAGGCATTGGATATTGAACATCACTAAAGACATAAGTGCATATTGGTTCTGTGTTGGCTGCCAGAATCTAATTCTCTTAATTAATTCATATTTTTTGGAGATATTTTTCTTGCTCCATATACCCAGAGCTCTGTGTACATGTAATGAACATTCTACACGTAGTTTTCTCACAAATATTACCCAATATCATTCATTTTTTTGACCATTCACTCAATGTTCAAGAATAGATTGAAGTATAGGAAATATTCTTACGGTTATTTAACTCTAAGGATGAAGAAATTGCATAGTGGGTCTTGGCTCACTCTAGAAATTCTCTACCTGATGCAGTTCCACACAGCAACACGGACCTTCATCTCAGCACAGGAAGAAAGACAGCTTTGTCTCAATATTTGCCACTGCTCTTCACCTTCTACTAAGGTAAAAATTCTTCAGCCTGCCAAGAGCATTGTTCAAGAATTGGCTCCAAATCTCTCCTTGAAAAGTACAGTGAAAAATCTTATAAAAATGTTAAGTTTTATTATTAGGCAAACCACTATTTCATCAAATCATCGTCTCTATATAAATTTGTCACCACTATGTTTTTTTTTTTATGTGGCTTAAGACAACAATCAGGTGTGTAATAATGTGTATATCATTACATTTCAAATTATAAAGTGATGTTCCAACGGTTTAAAGAGTTGGAGGGACTATTGTGGCTAGAGAATACTGAATCAAAAAATATTTTGACATGAAAGTTTCAACAACAAATATGTTCCATAACTATAGGTGTACTTGTAGGTAAATGTTTAATGTAATAATTCGGATGGTTAAAAAAGACAAAAACAAATAAAAACACATTAAACAGCAGAATAAGTCAATAGATACCTATTGTCATGACAGATACAAACAGAAAACAAAGAATAAAAAATAAGTGCAGCAGAGGTTACCAGCGTTATGTAAAAGAGAGGAGCATCTTGACACCGAAATAAAATAGCTAGATGCTTCAAAATGTGCATCCAGCAGCTTTTCCCTTTAGCAGGTGTTGCAATTTCTGATTTATTGGAATTAAACTAGTTGTCCATGTCATTCAAGTATTATTTTAATGCAATAAATCATTTTACAAGTCCCATGCTGTAGAAAAAATGCTTAAATCATTACATAAACATAGCTTTGCTCACAACTCTTCCCATTCTGAATGCATTACTTTTCCCTTTACCACTTCCTAAATAGCTGTGAAAATCTTCACAGTGCTGTAAACCCAAGTTCTAGTCCCACCACCATTTTATGTGATACTGACCACTGTGTGTCCCTGTGAAGTCTTTTTTTTTTTTTTTAACATCCTATATATATATATATTTTTTTATAGCACTATGGTCACTATTGTCGACTCAACATGTTTACTGCCTTATTGCGCTCTTTACCTGTTGTTGAAGCTTTGTTATTTACTTTTAAATGTCTTTCTTATTTCTCTACCTTAACACTTAAAACAGTGTTTCATTTTATTTGCTGTTGTTTTTTTCTTTTATTATATTCTTGTCCACTCAGAGTTCAGGCATGATTAAAAAGTAATTACATTTTTGTGGAGACAGAATGGGATTTAGAATCAAGTTTCAGTTACCTGGGTTTTACTTCCTTCATTGACTAGCTGTATATCGGCAATACTTACTGACTATGAAACTTAATTTCAACATTTGTAAAACAGGTTACAATCTATCTATGCTTTTTTTAGATATATACATTTCTTTTTAATTTCAAAATATAAATTCACCAAAAATGATGTTAACATTTAGATTTTTCTTGTGTTAAAAAAAACTAAACCAAACCTGTTGTCATCAAGTTGATTCCAACTCATGCCGACTCTATAGGACAGAGGAGAGCTGCCCCATAAGGGCTTCCAAGGAGTGGCTGGTGGATTTGAACTGTAGGCCTTTTGGTTAGCAGCCAGGTTGGAATCCGCTACATCACCAGGATTCCTTTCTTGTAATAAGTCAGATAAATTGATAAGCTTATATTCCAGCTATGTATTTAGTGCATGAAATATGTCAAAGAGAATTATGTAATGTTTAAAATTTTAAATGTAAATTGATCAAAAATTATAATAAATTCCAAATAAGTAAGATCAAATGATTAGCTCCAGTTCTCAGTAGGGGTTTAAATGCCTTTGAGACCAGTCGGTGCTCCTGTTTTCACCCATTCTCAATGGCACAAACTCAGCATCAGTCTCTGAATAGTGATTATGATACTAACACGGTAGACAGTCAGGAGTGGTTGGGCTACTATTTTCACATGTTTTGCTGGCTAATAGATTTAAATTATCTTTACTGTCTAATATTTCTTATCTTTTACTTTTGGAGAACGAAGTCAATTGTTCATGTTGTATTATGTATGGTACAGCCCAGAGTGTTTGTAGTGTTCAATACTTTAAATTTCTCACCACTTTCATCATTACTTTTTTGTATAGGAAACTCAGGAATCAAATAGGTATTTTATACTGTCCAGCAATGCTTACATTGTAAGTATAAAGTGGGAGCCATTATAACGTTAAGGGAAATATCATTGATACAATGTTGGCTTTTTAATTACGCAGATTTGTATTTGTAATCCCACTCTGCCCTTAACTGGCTGATGACTTTAAGTATGCTTCTTTACTTTCCGTAGCCTTGATTTACTCACCCACAAAATGGGATGATGACCCTCATCTGGAAAGAATATACATATATATATATACATACGTATGACACTTACTTCTGACAATGGATGAAACAAAGCCAATACTAACAAATATTGCTATTTCTTCTACCTGCCTTCTTTACTCACTCCAAGCTTCTAGACAGTTTGCTCAGATACGTTTCCTTCCTTCCCGTCTTCTTTCTTTCTATGCTACCTCTTTTTGTTTCCCTTTCAGTTTCATTGTGAATTCACAAACACTAGGTTGAATTTCAGTGTTTATATGCTATTGGGGGTATGCATCTAAGTAAGCAATTTACCTTCCTGAAATTAAAATATAGATAATTCCTGCACTGCCTGCCTCACATGGCATGCGAAAGTTATTTAAAATAGTAAGAGAATATAAATATGTTACTTATTATCTATTGAATCCATACATCAGGCTAGATAATTTAACTGTCATGTTGAAGTGATAAATTTATAAATATAGATATTAATATTTTGTTATTAATGTAAGAAGAGTAAGTTAGAAACCTAATATGAGGAGCAGGTGAGGATTTCAAAAGGATTGGTTCTCAGAAGGGTAGGACTAGAACAGTAATAATCAAACAAAATGTAAAATATGTTCATAGCAGGAACATACAGAAGGTTGCTTCTACAATGGTGTTTAAAATAGAATAATGTATATTTGATTAGACAATCATTTATGGGAATAAAAAGATTAAGAAAATTTATCCTTACCTGCAAAATCTTAGAACCAAAAAACCAAACCAAACCCAGTGCCATCGAGGTGATTCCTACTCATGGCGACCCTATAGGACAGAGTAGAACTGCCCCATAGAGTTTCCAAGGAGCGCCTGGCAGATTCAAACTGCTGACCCTTTGGTTAGCAGCCATAGCACTTAACCACTATGTCACCAGAGTTTCCACAAAATCTTAGAAGCAACAACATATTCATCATATTTCATCCAGAACATTCCTGATGTCCTGCAGTCATGCATTTGAACTCATTTGTGCAGAAACATTCATTTTTATAGCTACTTACCTTCCTGGTGGTTACATCATTGGCTCCTAAAGACCAGAAAAAGAACCAAATGCAATTTGGCTGTCTTGACTGGGTCCCAAAGAAGACTCTTAAAGTTAAACAAATGAACAGAAATATCTTAAACAAGCAATATCTTCTAGGTGCAACTGCTTGTGTGTGGCACGAGGAAAATAAACACTAATCAAGGTAACTTAATTCTCAGTGAAATGAAACCTCATATGGAAACATGGGAATTTTACTCTTCCTTGATAATTACATCATCTAGAATCATCTCATGTGAGATTTTTATCATAAAGGAAGGGTTCATGGAAAGGAGATGCCTGACTGGAGCCCTCTGTGGATTATTCTTAATTGCCTCTCCACTCTCACATTCCCAAAAGGAAGGAGGATATCAGGGCTTAATATGACTCAAGTAAAGCATGAGAAAATGGAATATGTTTACAAATGTCAACACAACTATTTGTAAAATAATTCGATATTTATTAAATCTTTTTGTGAGAAATGAAGTGGCTCTAATCAGACTTAAATAAATGGGTTGACTAATTTTTTTTTTGTTAATATTTGAATGTACCATGCAACTAGGTTGATGGAAGTTGTATATAAAAGTTATCCAAATCACTCAGTAGGATGATTTCGAAGAATCTGAAAAAAGTTAGGAAAATAAATTTGAAATACTGTGGCACTATGAGTCAACCAGAATTACAGAGCGTTCAGTAAATTGGAGTAAAAAAGAACTGAAGGTATCATTTTCAAATTGATTGTTGTTGTTAGGTGCCATCAAGTCTGTTCTGACTCATAGCCAACCTATGTATCACAGAACAAAACACTGCCTGGTCCTGTACCATTCTTAAAATCGTTACTATCCTGGAGCCCATTGTCGCACCCACTGTGTCAATCTCTCTCTTTGAGGGTCTTCCTTTTTTTCCGCTGATCCTGTACTTTACCAAGCATGATGTCCTTCTCCAGGAACTGATCTTTCCTGACAACATGTCCAAAGTATGTAAGACACAGTATCGCCATCCTTGCTTCTAAGGAGCATTCTGGTTGTACTTCTTCCAAGACAGATTTGTTCCTTCTCTTGGCAGTGCATTCAATATTCTTTGCCAATGCCACAATTCAAAGGCGTCAATTCTTTTTTGGTCTTCCTTATTCATTGTCCAGTTTTCACATGCATATTGGGCGATTGAAAACACAATGCCTTGGGTCAGGCACACCTTAGTCTTCAAGGTGACATATTTGCTTTTCAACACTTTAAAGAAGTCCTTTGCAGCAGATTTGCCCAATGCAATGCGTCTTTTGATTTCTTTCTTTTTTAATTTTTGTTGTGCTTTAAGCGAAAGTTTACAAATCAAGTCAGTCTGTCACACAAAAACTTATATACACCTTGTTACATACTCCCAATTGCTCTTCCCCTAATGAGACAGCCTACTCCCTCCCTCCACTCTCTCTTTTCATGTCCATTCCTCCAGCTTCTAACCCTCTCTACCCTCTCCTCTTCCCTCCAGACAGGAGATGCCAACACAGTCTCAAGTGTCCACCTGATCCAAGAAGCTCACTCCTCACCAGCATCCCTCTCCAACCTATTGTCCAGTCCAATCCCTGTCTGAAGAGTTGGTTCCTGTCCTGGGCCAAGAGAAGGTCTGGGGGCCATGACCACCAGGGTCCTTCTAGTCTCAGTCAGACCATTAAGTCTGGTCTTTTTACGAGAATTTGGAGTCTGCATCCCCCTGCTCTCCTGCTCCCTCAGGGGTTCTCTGTGTTCCCTGTCAGGGCAGTCATCAGTTGTAGCTGGGCACCATCTAGTTCTTCTGGTCTCAGGTTGATGTAGTCTCTGGTTTATGTGGCCCTTTCTGTCTCTTGGGCTCTTAATGACCTTGTGTCCTTGGTGTTCTACATTCTCCTTTGATCCAGGTGGACTGAGACCAATTGATGCATCTTAGATGGCCGCTTGCTAGGGCCGAAGACTCCAGATGCCAATCTCCAAAGTGGGATGCAGAATGTTTTCTTAATAGATTTTATTATGCCAATTGACTTAGATGTCCGTTGAAACCATGGTCCCCAAACCCCTGCCCCGGCTACTCTGGCTTTCGAAGCGTTCAGTTTCTTCAGGAAACTTCTTTGCTTTTGGTTTAGTCCAGTTGTGCTGACCTCCCCTGTATTGTGTGTTGTCTTTCCCATCACCTAAAGTAGTTCTTATCTACTACCTAATTAGTGAATATCCCTCTCCTTCCCTCCCTCCCATCTCTCTTAACCATCAAAGAATATTTTCTTCTCTGTTTAAACTATTTCTTAGTTCTTATAGTAGTGGTCTTATACAATACTTATTCTGTTGTAACTAATTTCACTCAGCATAATGCCTTCCAGGTTCCTCCATGTTATGAAATGTTTCACAGATTCATCACTGTTCTTTATCAATGTGCAGTATTCTGTCATGTGAATATACCATAGTTTATTTATTCATTCATTCATTGATGGGCACCTTGGTTGCTTCCATCTTTTTGCTATTCTAAACAGTGCTGCAATGAACATAAGGGTGCATATATCTGTTCCTGTAAAAGTTCTTATTTCTCTAGGGTATATTCCAAGGAGTGGGATTGCTGGATCTTATGGTAGTTCTATTTGTAGCTTTTTAAGGAAGCGCCAAATTGATTTCAAAAGTGGTTGTACCATTTTACATTCCCACCAACCGTGTGTAAGTGTTCCAATCTCTCCACAACTTCCCCAACATTTCTTGTTTTGTGTTTTTTTGGATTAATGCCAGCCTTGTTGGAGTGAGATGAAATGTCATTGTAGTTTTGATCTGCATTTCTCTAATGGCTAATGACCATGAATATTTCCTCATGTATCTGTTAGCTACCTGAATGTCTTCTTTAGTGAGGTGTCTGTTCATATCTTTTGACAATTTTTTAATTGTGTTATTTGTCTTTTTGTAGTTGAATTTTTGCAGTATCATGTAGATTCTAGGGATCAGGCACTGATTGGAAATGTCATACCTAAAAACTTTTCCTCAGTCTAGGTAATCTTTTAACTCTTTTGGTGAAGTCTTTGGATGAGCATAGGTGTTTGATTTTTAGGAGCTCCCAGTTACCTGGTTTTTCTTCTGCATTATTAATAATGTTTCATATACTCTTTAGGTCATGTATTAGGGCTCCGAACAGTGTCCCTATTTTTTCTTCCATGATCTTTATCATTTTAGATTTTATATTTAGGTCTTTGATCCATTTTGAGTTTGTTTTTGTGCATGGGGTGAGGTATGGGTCTTGTTTGATTTTTTTGCAGATGGATATCCAGTTATGCCAGCATCATTTGTTTAAAAAACTGTCTTTTCCCTATTTAACTGTTTTGGTGCCTTAGTCAAATATCAACTGCTCATATGTGGATGGATTTATGTCTGGATTCTCAAATCTGTTCCAGTGGTCTATGAATCTGTTGTTGTAGGAGTACCAGGCTGTTTTGACTACTGTGGCAGTATAATATGTTCTAAAATCAGGTAGAGTGAGGCCTCCCACTTGATTCTTCTTTTCCAGTAATGCTTTACTTTTCATTAAAAAATGTCATTGGACTCATTAGACATGGATTGGACTGGACAATGGATTGGAGAGAGAGATGATGAGGAGTGAGCTACTTGTATCAGGTGGACACCTGAGACTATGTTGGCATCTCCTGTTTGGAGGGAAGATGGGACGGTTAGAAGCTTACAAAATGGTCACCAAAAAAGAGACTGGAAGGAGGGAGCGGGCTGTCTCATTGTGTAGTAAGGCGTATATTATAAGTTTATATGTGAGAGACTGACTTGATTTGTAAACTTTCACTTAAAGCACAATACAAATTATTTTTAAAAAGTTGGAATTTGGCTCGGAATTGCATTAAATCTATAGATTGCCTTTGGTAGAATAGACATTTTTATAATGCTAAGTCTTCCTATCCATGAGCAACGTATGTTTTTCCACATAGGTAGGTCTCTTTTGGTTTCTTGCAGTAGTGTCTTCTAGTTTTCTATGTTTAGGTATTTTACATCTCTGGTAAGATGTATTCCTAAGTATTTTATCTTCTTCGGGGCTATTGTAAATGGTATTGATTTGGTGATTTCCTCTTCGATGTTCTTTTTGTTGGTGTAGAGGAATCCAACTGATTTTTGTATGTTTGTCTTGTATCCTGATACTCTGCTGAACTCTTCTATTAGTTTCAGTAGTTTTCTGGAGGATTCCTTAGGGTTTTCTGTGTATAAGATCATGTCATCTGCAAATAGAGATACTTTTACTTTTTCCTTGCCAATCTGGATGCCCTTTATGTCTTTATCTAGCCTAATTGCTATGGGTAGGACCTCCAGCATAGTGTTCAATAAGAGTGGTGATAAAGGGCATCCTTGTCTGGTTCCCTATCTCAAGGGGAATACTTTCAGGCTCTCTCCATTTAGGATGATGTTGGCTATCGGTTTTGTATCAATGCCCTTTATTATGTTGAGGAATTTTCCTTGTATTCCTATTTTGCTGAGAGTTTTTGTCATGAATGGTGTTGAACTTTGTCAAATGCCTTTTCTGCATCAATTGATGAAATCATGTGATTCTTGTCTTTTGTTTTATTTATATGATGGATTACATTAATGGTTTTTCTAATGTTGAAACATTCCTGTATACGTGGTATGAATCCCACTTGGTCATGGTGAATTATTTTTTTTTGATATGTTGTTGAACTCTATTGGCTAGAGTTTTTTTTGAGGATTTTGGCATTTAAGTTCATGAGGGATATAGGTCTGTAATTTTTTGTGTGTGTGTGATGTCTTTACGTGGTTTTGGTATCAGGGATATGGTGGCTTCATAGAATGAGTTTGGGAGTATTCTGTCCTTTTCTGTTCTCTGAAATACCTGTAGTAGTAGTGGTGTTATCCCTTCTCTGAAAGTTTGGTAGAACTCTTCAGTGAAACTGTCCGGGCCAGAGCTTTTTAGGGGAGGGGGGCAGTTTTTTGATTACCCTTTTCGCTTCGTCTTTTGTTATGGCTCTATTTAGTTGTACTACCTCTGTTTGTGTTAGTTTAAGTAGGTAATGTGTTTCTAGGAATTCATCCATTTCTTCTAGGTTTTCAAATTGTTAGAGTACAATTTTTCAGAGTAATCTGATATGATTCTTTTAATTTCAGTTGGGTGTGTTGTAATATCGCCCATCTCATTTCTTATTCGGGTTATTTGGTTCCTCTCCTGTTTTTCTTTTGTCAGTTTGGCCAGTAGTTTATCAATTTTGTTGATTTTTTTCAAAAAAACTAGCTTTTGGTCTTATTAATTCTTTCAATTGTTTTTCTGTTTTCTATTTCATTTAGTTCTGCTCTAATTTTTATTATTTGTTTTCTTCTAGTGTCTGTGAGTTTTTTTTTTTTTGTTGCTCTGTTTCTATTTCTTCAAGTTGTAGAGATAATTCTTTCATTTTGGCCATTTTTTCTTTTTGTATGTGTGCATTTATTGATAAAAATTGGCCTCTGAGCACCGCTTTTGCTGTGTCCCAAAGGTTCTGTTAGGAAGTGTTTTCATCTTATTGGATTCTATGAATTTCTTTATTCCATCCTTATTTTTTTTTTTAATGTCTTCTATAATCCAATCTTTTTTGAGCAGGGTATTGTTTAGTTAGTGTTTGATTTCTTTTTCCTGCTTTTCCTGTTATTGATTTCCACTTTTATGGCCTTCTGGTCAGAGAAAATGCTTTGTAATATTTCAGTGTTTTGGATTCTGCTAAGGCTTGCTTTATGACCTAATATGTGGTCTATTCTACAGAATGTTCCATGTGCACTAGAAAAGAAAGTTTAGTTGGTTGCTGTTGGGTGGAGTGTTCTGTATATGTCTATGAGGTCATGTTAGTTGATTGTGGCATTTAGATCTTCCGTGTCTTTACTGAGCTTCTTTCTGGATATCCTGTTCTTCAGCGAAAGTGGTGTGTTTTTTATCTATCTCACTATTCAATGCTGATAGAGTTTGTTTTATGTATCTTGCAGCCCTGTCATTGGGTGTGTAAATATTTAATATGGTTATAGCTTCTTGGTGTATTGTCCCTTTAATCATTAATAGTGTCCTTCCTTATCTTTTCTGATGGATTTAACTTTAAAGCCTATTTTGTCAGAAATTAATATTGCTACTCCTGCTCTTTTTTGCTTATTGTTTGCTTGATATATTTTTTTCCATCCTTTGAGTTTTAGTTTGTGTCTTTAAGTCTAAGGTGTGTCTCTTGTAGGCAGCATATAGACAGATCGTGTTTCTTTATCCAGTCTGAGTCTCTCTGACTCTTTATTGGTGCATTTAGTCCATTTACATTCAGAGTAATTATGGATAGGTGTGAATTTAGTGCTATCATTTTGATGTCTTTTTTTGTGTATTGACAGTTTCTTTTTCCCACTTGATTTTATGTGCTGAGTAGATTTTCTTTATATATTGTCCTTTCCTCATATCTGTTGTTGTTGATTTTGTTTCTGCTGAGTCTCTATTTTTTTTTTTTTTTTTAATGAGTAGGGTAGCTTGTCTCCTTTGTGGTTACCTTATTATTTACCCCTATTTTTCTAAATTTAAATGTAACTTTTATTTCTTTGTATTGCCGTATTTTCCACTCCATATGGAAGGTGTATGATAACATTTCTTACTCCCTCTTTATTATTCTAATGTTGTCTTCTTTTCTGTGATAACATTGCTGTTACCCTGTTTTGAGGGTTTTTTTTTTTTAATAATCTTGCTTTGTTTTTTTGGATTTCCCTATCTGGGTTGACTTCTGGTTGCTCTGCCCAGTGTTCTAGTCTTGGGTTGATACCTGATATTATCAATTTTCTAGCCAAAGAACTCCCTTTAGTGTTTCTTGTAGTTTTGCGTTGGTTTTTATGAATTCTCTAAACTTCTGTTTACCTGGAAATGTCTGAATTTCACCTTTATATTTGAGAGACATTTTTGCTGGATATATGATTCTTGGCTGGCAATTTTTTCCTTCAACTTTTTATATGTCATCCCATTGCCTTCTTGCCTGTGTGGTTTCTGCCTAGTAGTCCAAGCTTATTCTTATTGGCTCTCCTTTCTAGGTGACTTTTCCTTTATCCCTAGCTGCTCTTAAAATTCTTTCTTTATCTTTGGTTTTGGCAAGTTCAAGTATAATCTGTCTTGGAGACTTTCTTTTGACATCTGCCTCATGTTCAGTTAGACGAGTATCTTGGATAGATATCTTCTCCTCTTTCATGATATCAGGGAAGTTTTCTGCTAAAAAATCTTCAACAATTTTCTCTGTATTTTGTGTTATCCCTCCCTGTTCTGATACTCCAATCATTCGTAGGTTATTTCCCTTGATACAGTCTGCCATGATTCTTAAGCTTTCTTCATTTTTTTTAAATTCTTTTATCTGATTTTTCTTCAAACATATGACTGCCAAGTGCTTTATCTTCAAGTTCAGAAATTCTGCCTTCCATTTGCTCAAATCTGCTTCTCTGGCTTTCTATTGAGTTGTCTATTTCTTTATTTTTATTGTTAATTTTCTGAATTTCTGATTGCTGTCTGTCTATGGATTTTTCCAGCTTATGAAATTTTTCATTATGTTCCTGAATAATCTTTTTAATTTTTTCAATTGCTTTATCTGTATGTTCCTTGGCTTGTTCTGCACATTGCCTTATTTCCTTCTTGATGTCTTGAAAGGTTCTGCATATTAATGTTTTGTTTTCTGCCTCTGGTAATTCCAGGAATACACTTTCATCTAGGAGATCCCTTGATTCTTTGTTTTGAGAGTTTGTTGAGGTAATTATGGTCTGTTTCTTTATGTGACTTGAAATTGACTGTTTTTTTTTTGAGCCATCTATAAGTTACTGCATTAGTTTATTTTATGTTTGCTTACTGTGTCATAGCTTCTTGCTTTGTTTTGTTTTGATATGCCCAGATGGTTGCTTGAGTGAGATAACTTGATTATTTTCACTTTTGGAGCTCAGATGTCCTCTCACCAGATGGTTAGAGCTGTTATCAGGTAGATCAGTCTAGGAGTGCATTCAGTTTTCTTGTATGAATTCCGCTCAGGTGTCTAGGTAGCTGATCATCAAGTGTGTGGTGCAGGCTGTGTCCCACACCCTTAGAGGGGCAGGGGTGATTGGTGCAGGTACCTGTATCTGGTTGTAGCAGACGGTCATACTCTGAACAAGGCAGGGGGCTGAGAATCATCCCCCAAGTGTCTCTGAGGAAAGTGTGCCCCTATTCCCTAGAGTGTACAGTTGGGTGGGTTCTTCAGACGGACCATGGGCACCCAATATTTTTGGTTGTAAGGACTGAGAAGTACCAGTTATCCTCGGACCCCTTTTGCGGGTGGCTGGGTGACCTGAGTGGAGCCATCTGTCTTTAGGCCCCTGATATGGGTAGGTGAGGACCCTGTTTAATAGGCAAAGCAATGTGAAACATCAAACACCCACCTTTCCACCGCACAGCTGAAATAGTTGGTGTTTGCCAACAGGGGCCTATTCTCCTGAAATAGGCCCAGACAGGTCCATGCAGAGGGGAAAGGTTGTCAAAGTCCACAGACCGTTTATGTCTGATCAGGAGCTGCTTCTGTCCTGAGCTTCCCCAGTTAATGGAGCTGGTAAATTATGTTTTTCCCCAATTGCAAATTTATTCCTTCTCAAAGCCCATGAGGATAGGTCTAGGCTCTCAACAGGACCTATCTCAGGCCCAGGGAAGTCAGCCACTGAAGCCATCTTGGGAGTGGGGGGGCGGGGGGGCAGAGTGGGGGGTGCAGTGAAATATATGCAGGTAATTAGCTTTTGCTGAGAGCGCCATTCTTCTCTGGTTCCAGAGGTCTGAGTAGGCTGTATGGCTGGCTGCTTCTCCCTGAGGAAACTGTGGCCAAACACTAGTACCAACCCGCCACTGCAGCTCCTGGGAATGGGGCCTAAGGGCTCCCCATGATTCAGGTCTGGTAACTCCTCTCCACTTCTGAACCGTCTCTTCCTCCCCCTGCCCCTCAGTTCTTTTTCTAAGCTTGCCTTTGATACTCAGGGCTCCTAGCTTGTCATAAATATACTTGTTTCACTTGTTTTTTTCAGGTGTTTGTTGTAAAGAGAGCTTGCTGGAAGCGCCTGTCTATTCTGCCACCTTGGCTCTGCCTCTGGAAATAGCATCTTTTGATTTCTTGATTGCTGCTGCTATGGTATTGATTGTGGATCCAAGTAAAATGAAATCCTTGACAACTTCAATCTTTTCTCTGTTTATCGTGGTTTGGCATATTGGTCCAGTTGTGAGGATTTTTGTTTTTTTGTGTTGAAGTGTAATCCATAATGAAGGCTGTAGTCTTTGATTTTCCTCAGTAAATGCTTCAAATCCTCTTCACTTTCAGCAAGCAAGGTTGTGTCATCTGCATAATGCAGGCTGTAATGAGTCTTCCTCCAATTCTGATACCTCATTCTTCTTCATACAGTCCAGTTCCTCAGATTATTTGCTCAGCATAGAGATTGAATAGGTATGGTGAAAGGACACAACCCTGACATTCACCTTTCTTCACGATAAACTACTCAGTCTCCCCATGTTCTGTCTGAACAATTGCCTCTTGATCCATGTACAGATTCCTGATAACACAATTATGTGTTCTGGAATTCCCATTCTTCACAATGTTATCCATAATTTGTTATGATCCACACATAGTCGAATGCCTTTGCATAGCCAGTAAAACACAAGTAAACATCCTTCTGGTATTCTCTGCTTTCAGCCAGGATCCATCTGACATCAGCAATGATATCCCTGGTTCCACTCCCTCTTCTGAATCTGGCTTGAATTTTTTGCAGTTCTCTGTTGTTATACTGATATTCAAATCTATTAATGTCCCGTTTATCTTACCATTAATAAGGACCAGTTATAAAAATATATAAATGGTCACCTAATGGTATTAAAAATATGATATTCAAGTCAGCTATTATAGGGACATCTTTGGTTTAGGGTCTGTCAAAACCAATATGCCTATTGTTCATAGGAGACACCTGTGATATCTCACTGGTTTCTAGTCATGCTTGTAGAGCAAGTCAAAATTTCACCCAAGCTCCTGTCAGTATTAATTATATAAAACACATATGGGTTGGGACGGGTGTATATCATCACCATTATCATCAGCAGCAGCACTTTTTTTGCATTATCACTAAATCAGTTAAAATTTGTGTTAACTGGGTTAAAAAAAAAAAAAACCTGAGTTCAAACTTGTATAATAAGTACAGGTGCATGAACCCCTTCTAGAATAAATAAACAGTTGACCTAATTAGACAACATCTGGTTTAATTCATGCTCCAGAAATAATCACGACAAATGGGATTACTGTTATTGGTGAAATGGTTGGGTTATATCCTTGGAACTGGGCTTGAGCTCTATCCTAGTTGATTGACAATCCACAAGTTCCATTGACTTAAAATGTGGGGATATTTCTCATTTATAATACCTCTTGGGTGTGAGTCAAGTGCAAATCTGCTCTGTATTATCATCTTTCCTATTTCATTTCTGGTTAGCAGCTCTTATGTTAGTCACTATCATGGCAAATGCATAGGAATATGGATGGAACCAGGTAAATGGCACTTAATTCTTCTGTTTGAATGTGGAATCTTTCACTTCATTCATATTCCATTTGCCCAGCAAGTCATATGGCAAATCCTGATGTGGAAGAGATGAGAAATACCCCGCTACTCAGGATGCACCAAGGATAACCCTTTCCCTTGTTTCTAGGTATAGTGAATTAATCATACACTTCATATACCATTAGGTCTGTATTTGGCTTCCATATCATGTTCCTATATTAGTCATGGAATCGACTCGAAGGCACTGGGTTGGGATATTAGTCAGAATTTTACTACAATAATGATGCATAAAAGACAACCACAAAATCTTAGTGACATGTAATAAAAAGTATTTCATGCAACTCTACAGATCAGCTAGGTTTTGAGTTCAGGTTGTTTCCATGCATCTCTTAATTTCCTTGGACAAGTTGAAGGGGCGGCAGACACTTGAGGCAAGTTCATCTCATGGTAGAACTTCAAGCTTTCAGAGGAGAAGTCTCTTACAGACTAGGCTGGGAAACACCACACTCACACTCATATCCACATTCCATTAACCAAGTAACATGGCCAAGACTAGTGTCAATGGGTCAGGAAATATACTCCTCCCATGGAGACAGTGTAGGTCTGTGTGGTGGGGGGCAAGCAGGGGAATAATGTCAATATTTGGTGACTAATAATCTAATCTACACAAGTTGCATTCACTCATCCAAGAAATACTTTCTGGACACAAATATTTTTTTCAGATACCAAAGCAGGATGTCAAAGTATATGCATTCTAGTTGTTGTTAGCTGCCATCAAGTTGGTTCCGAGTTACGGTGACTTTATGCATAATAAAATGAAAGATTGCCATGTCCTGTAACATCTTCATGATCTTTGGTATTTTGAGTCCATTGTTGCAGCTATTGGGTTATTCCGTCTCACTGAGGGTTTCCCCCATTTTGGTTGGCTCTCTACTTTACCAAACATGGTACCTTTTCCTAGCAATTGGTTTTTCCTGATGACATGTTCAAAGTAAGCAATTTGAAGTCTCACCAGCTGTCATGGATTGAATTGTGTCCCCCCAAAATATCTGTCAACTTGCCTAGGCATGATTCCCTTGTGTGATTCTATGATTGCCTATCATTTTACGATCTGATGTGGTTTGGCTAAGTGTTGTACACCCTATCACTATGATGTAATAAAATGTATTAACAGAAGTTATGTTGATGAAATCTATAAGATCAGGTAGTGTCTTAAGTGGATCTCTTTTGAGATACAAAAGAGAGAAGTGAGAAGAGAGACATGGGGGCCTCATACCACCAAGAAAGGAGTGCTGGAGCAGAGCATGTCCTTTGGGTCTGAGATTCCTGCACTGAGATGCTCCCAGACCAAGGGAAGATTGATGACAAGGGCATTCCTCCAGAGCAGACAGAGAGAGAAAGCCTTCCCCTGGAGCCGACGACCTGAATTTGGACTTGTAGCCTACTAGACAGTGACAGAATAAATTTTTCTTTGTTAAAGTCATCCTCCTGTGGTATTTCTGATATAACAGCATTAGATGACTAAAACACCGTCCTAATTTCTAAGGTACATTTTGGTTGTATTTCTTCTAAGACTGCACGAGTAAACATTCATTCTATTGGGAGTCTATGGTATATTCAATATTCTTCATCAACACTGGAGTTTGCATGCATCAATTCTTTTTCTAGTAGTAGACAGAAATAAAAAAAAAAGACAGAAATAGATACACATAATTACATATATAGTTAGATGGTGCCTTGCTCTCTGAAGAAAAATTAAAAAAGTAGGGTAAAGGACAAGATAGTAACTGGTTCAGGGATGAAGTCTCTCTATCATTTCTAGAAGCAGACTGCTCAAAGCAAATGAACTGGCTAAAGCCCTGAAATAAGAGATGAGTTAATATCCAAAGAAGAAACCTCAGCAAAATGTAGCTGTAATACAATGAAAGAGCCCAGTGATGTAATAGGAATTGAGGAGCACACAACAATGGAAGCCAGGTGGAGTTGGGCCCTGAGTTTAATTTTATAAGCTTTCCATTCAACTCAGGTTTTTGTAAAATTGAATAGAACCATAATAAAATCTAACATACTTTAAATGGATTATTCCATGTGCTTTATGGTACAAAGATGGGCACAGTAAGACAATTTAGATAGATATTACAAAAGTACAGGTGAGTAAGTATGATGACTTGAACCATCAAGTATGGAAAATAGCAAAAGTAGCAAAATCCTGAAGACAATGAGCAAATGCTGAACAATGCATTCTTTGAGAGAACAGTGGAGTCAGGGATGCTACTAAAGCTTTGGTTGAATAAAGGCATCATTTATTGATAGGATGAAGACTGAGCAGGAAAATATCTTGGAGAGCCTAATCAACCTTTAAACTTCAAATACGTCAACTTTGAATACTTAACATATATCCTCATGGAGAGATTAACTTGGAAGTTGATATTCAACCATAGATTTCAGGGAAGAGATTCTATTTGGAGATATAAATTTGGTAGTTGTAAACATAGAGATAGAAATTAAACAATGACATAAACGATTTAGTCAAATGAGAAGTCTGTTTATTTAAATAAGGACACAGCACTGTTCATTTCTTACAAAATGTCAGGTATCTGGTAGGGGCTGTTACTTATTTTTTAGTACTACTCTAGCTACTATTGGGCCTTTACATACCTACGTAAGTTTTAGAATTAGTTTGTCATTTTCTTTACAAATTTTGTTGTGATTTTTATTAGATTTGCATAGAATATATAAACAGTATTGATGGAATTTAGTCTTCTTAACCATTAACTTTCTATATCTCAAGAATTATTGAGATCTACCTTCATGTCAATATTATAATTTTATCCGTGAAATCCTTGAGTGGATATGTGTGTTCATGAGTGTAGGAGTGTGTGCATGCATGTGTGTGTTCATATACACGCGTGTAAGTCTGTTCACAGATATACATTAACAAAATATAATCAATAAAATACCAAAAAAACACTGAATAGAAAATACCTAAACTAGAAAGCTACTGAACCATTAAAATCCAAAGCAAATCACTGTCATATAATTTTTATGTTACTTTTATCAAAATAGCAAGAAACTTGCAATTCTTATACTTTGTAATATATTGCAGACACAGGGCATAGTGAGGGTAAGGAGTTTCCAGGGGCAATCTCTAAGTTCAGCCTTTCCCTATCCCAAATTTCAAGATGAATAGATGTTGATGAGTCAGCAGAAATGTCTTCCCCCTCTTGTCTGGCTTTCATATTTGCGGTGCCTAAAAGTATTCTGTACCTTGTCTGCTGCACCCTTGGACTTGGACCCTGGGGCATGTGCCCTCCTCTGCCCCCTTTTTGCGATGCTTCTGTTTAGACAATGGAGAATATAAAATAGAACAAAACCGTGTGATTAATAATAATCATACGAATTCTAGTTGCATGACCAACAACAAGTTACTTAACCTCTCTGAGCCTCAACTTTGTCATCTGTACAATGGCAGTAACAACAGTAACAGATTCAATAGAAGTAATAGGTTTTGATGTTGTGAGGATTAACTAGTTGCCATCCAACTGATTTCATCTCATGGCAAACCCATACTCTGTAGGGCTTTCAATTGCTGTGACCTTTTGGAGGTAGATCACTAGGTCTTTCTTCCGAGGTGCCTCTGGGCAGACTGAAGCCACAAATATTTTGGTTAACAGCAAAAAAAAAAAAAAAAAATTTTTTTTTTTTTAGTGCAACTAGGGACTCCCTGTGAAAGTTAAGTGACTTATTATAAACAAAATGTGTAGAACACTGCTTGGTATATTGTAGTTGCTACTTAATTGTTATCAGAAATTGTTATCAATATATCATGAATATTTATGGCATTATCACTGAAACATTTGATAAAAAGAACAAAAATATAAAGTTGGACAAGCCTCACTTATGCATATTATTTAATACCATAAATCAAATCCCAGAAAATGAATGCTGTCAGTAGATAAAAAAGATACTGTATTTTAAACATACATTTGTGATTACAAAATTCCTAAGATGGCCCTACAATAGGACCAGTACAATAATCCATTCATTAAAAAATATTAAGTAAGTGCATATTGTTTGTCAACTGCTGTTTCAGGTCCCATAGAAACAGAAGTAAACCATCAGACAAATCTCTGCCCATCAGAAACTTACATTCCAATGTAGAAATACACAAAAAATGCATATACAAATAGAGATACAGTAAAATTCAAAGTAATGCTAATGCTTACAAAATGAGCAAAGCATTGAAGTAGAATGTTAATTTATAGGTTAAATTAGTTGGTCAGCAAAGTCCTTTCTTAAGAGTGGTATCTGAGCAGAGATCTGAAAGAAAGGGGAGAGACAACCAACAGGAAAATATGCAAAAAAAAGAAAAAAATGCTAGGAGAGAGAACCAACCCCAGTCCAAAGGCCTGGAGGCAATGAAACAAAACAAGGAGGATGCACAACAGAAATCAAGGGAGAGAGGGGTGCTCTGTAGTGAGGTGAGAGATATGTCCAAAAGACTATCATGGCAGCCTAAAGGACTTGGATTTATTTAAAATCTTTGAAAAGATTTGATCAGAGAGACATGTCACCTGAGTAATGTTTTAAGAACTTCCCCCTGGTTGTTGTCTGATTAGACTCTAGAGGGAAAAATTGAAGGTTGGGAGAGCAGTTAGGAGGCCCTTGCAGTGTCTGAGCAAGCTGTAATGGCAGCCAGGCCCAGGGTGTTGGCAAGGGAGTAATTTAGAAGTGGGCAGATATGGAATCTATTCTGAAGATACAACCAACAGAAAGTGTTGTATATAAGATGTTAGAGAAAGAGAGAAGTCAATGATGACTCCAAATTAGAGAAAAACCCTGACATCACATCAGTGGGGGATAAAAATTTTTGGTAAAAAATAATGCAAATTCCCATAGAACACTAAATACAAACATACTAATTTTTTTTTGATAGTCTAGAAGAGGCAGAAAAAAATCTGTAATATCATAAAATGCATACATAGTTTAAATGGAAAATAAAACACTGTTAATGTTTTCCATCAATGTTACAATCAAACATTAAGGATCAAATACTCAACATTTTTCTTGGAAATTGTATACCTGGATATCATGGCAAACAACACTGGAACCAAAAATATCTTACCTTTGAAAAGCTAGCAAAAACTAATGGTATTTACATATGATATAATCAACCTGAAACACTATTAGACTCAACTGAAAAATCATATGAACTAAAAAGAATGCTCAGAAAGTATAATTGGCACCCCATTAATATAGATAAAGTATAACCCTGAAGAGTTACAAATTTGATTTTCTCATAAATAAAAAATGCAACAAAATTTATACATTTCCTAAATATAAATTATCAGTTTAGATTTAGGAAATGTATTTTGTGATATTTATATAAAACATTTTTTCCTTGAACTCCACTTAAACCAAATGAAACCCATTGTTATTGAGTTGATTCCAACTTACAGCAACCCTATAAGAGAGATGTAACTGCTCAGTAGGATATTCTTGCTGTACTTCTTCCAAGACAGATTTTTTTTCTCCTTTTGGCAGTCCACGGTACATTAAATATTCTTCACTAAAACCATTATTCAAAGGCACCAACTCTTCTTTGATCTTCCTTACTCCTTGTCCAGCTTTCTCACGCATATAAGGCAGTTGAAAACACCATGGCTTGGATCAGGCACTCCGTGGTCCTTAAAATGACATCTTTGCTTTTTAACACTTTAAGGAAGTCTTTTGCAGCAGATTTGCCTAAAGTAACACGTCATTTGATTTTTTGAATGCTCCTTTGATTGTCACTCCAAGTAAAATGAAATCCTTGACAAGTTCAATATTTTCTCCTTTTATCATGACGTTTCTTAGTGGTCTGGTTGTGAGGATTTCTGTTCTCTTTATGTTGTGGTGTAATCTATAATGAAGGCTGTGGTTTTTGATCTTTATCACTAAGTACTTCAAGTCCTCTTCACTTTCAGTAAGCATGGTCTTGTCATCTGCATATCACAGGTTGTTAATGAGTCTTCCTCTAATCCTGATGCCAAATTCTTCTATACAGTCTGGCTTCTCAGGTTACTTGGTCAGCGTACAGATTGAATAAGTATGGTGAAAAGATACAAACCTGATGCACATCTTTCTTAACTTTAAACCATGAAGTATCCCCTTGTTCTGTTGGAACGATTGCCTCTTGATCTATGTCCAAGTTTCTCATGAGCAAAATTAAGTGCTCTAAATTCCCATTCTTTGCTATGTTATCCGTAATTGGTTATGATCCACACAGTCGAATGTCTTTGCATAGTCAATAAAACACAGGTAAACATCTTTCTGGTATTCTCTGCTTTCAGCCAGGATCCATCTGACATCAGCAATGATATCCCTCATTCCATATCCTCTCCTGAATTCATCTTGAACTTCTGGCAGTTCCCTGTCAATACACTGCTACAGCCACTTTTGAATGATCTTCAGCAAAATTTTGCTTGTATGTGATATTAATGATATTGTTCAAGAATTTCTGCATTTGATTGGACCTCCTTTCTTGGGAATAGGCATATATATTGGCTCTCTTCCAGTTGGTTGGCCAGGTAGCTCTCTTCCAAATTTCTTGGCATAGACAAGTGAGCACTTCCAGTGCTGCATTTGTTTGTTGAAACATCTCAGTTGGTATTCTATCAGTTCCTGGACCCTTGTTTTTTGCCTTGCCTTTCAGCATAGCATGGACTTCTTCCTGCAGTACCATTGGATCTTGATCATATGCTACATCCTGAAATGTTGAACATTGGCCAATTAGTTTTGGTATAATGACTCTGCGTATTCCTTCCATCTTTCTCTCGATGTTTCCTGAGCTGTTCAATATTTTGCCCATAGAATCCTTCGATATTGCAACTTGCAGCTTGAATTTTTCTTCAGTTCTTTTGGCTTGAGAAATACTGAGAGTTTTCTTCCCTTTTGATTTTCTAGCTCCAGATCTTTGCACAGTTCATTATAATATTTTATTTTGTCTTTCAAGCTGCCCTTTGAATCTTCTGTTCAGCTCTTCTACTTCTTAATTTCTTCTATTCCCTTTAGCTACCGGATATTTTAGAGAAAGTTTCAAAGTCTCTTTTGACATCCATTTTGGTCTCTTCTTTCTTTCCTGTCTTTATGATGTATATAAACCAAGTCATTGAGTCAATTTTGACAGAGTGGAACTGCCCCATAGGGTTTCCAAGGAGCACCTGGTGGATTCAAACTGCTGACCTTTTGACTGGCAGTCATAGCTCTTAACCACTATGCCACCATTGCACTCCTCAAATCAACATAAAAGTATAAAAATGAGCAAAATATATGTCAGGAGAGTCCAGTAGAAGATAAGAAGGCACTAATATATTCATGGAAATTTATCTAATTTCACTAAAAAATAAATTTAAATTAAAATGGCAGGTGGAATTCATCATTTTTCCAAATGGTTTATCAGCTATTGGAAGACTTAAAAATAGTAATAGAAATGGTCCAAGGGAAAGCAGGTGCCCTCAACCATTGTTGCAAATATGGATTGTGAAACTTTGTGATGATATATTTGCAGTTGTTTTCAATATTTATATTTATGCTAGAAATAATCCAAGTTAGGAATTCATAAAATGCAAATAAACAATTTTACATACTTTTCCTCATTACATTTTATAAGAGGATTTTTTGAATCAAAAAAAAAAAGGAAAGAATTCCCATGACTGTGAATTTCCATCAGTCAGGCATGAGAACATAATGTCTACTTTGAAAGCATGAGGAAAACTTATGTTCTAACCTAGAAAAGTATCTATCAAATATAGCTAGACAAGAATGCATCAGATGCAGGCAGGGCCAAGATAGTGGAGTAGTCAGATGCTTCTGATAGTCCCTCTTACAACAAAGACCTGAAAAAACAAGTAAATTGATTATATATATGACAAGCTAGGAGCCCTGAACATCAAAGGCAAAGTTAAGAAATTGGACTTAGCAACAGAGGGAGGGAGATACGGTTCAGAAGCGGCAAGAAGTTGCCGGACCTAACTCAGTGGGAACCAGCGCCCCTCATCCCTGATCTGCTGGTGTGACTGCAGAAGGGCTGGCAGTAGCTTTCTGTACACGGTTTCCCTAGCCACAGAGAGCCAGTGGCACAGAGTCTACTCATGCCTCCAGAATCAGAGAAGAACAGCGCTCTCGGCATAAGTGCTAGCATTTAATTCACTGCACGGATCAAATACCTCCCCTTTCAAAAGAACTCTCTCCCATTTATCTGATCCCTCACCCTCTGTCCCAGGCCCCCAAGCTGGCTTCAGTGACATTCAATTTCCCTGGGCCTGAGATAGGTCCTGGCATGCAACCAGAGCCATTGGAGAAGGAGCAAATTAACAAACAGGGAAAAAATAATCTGATGGCTCCTCTAAGCTGGAAACTCAGGGCAGAAGCAGCTCCTGTCCAGGCACAAGTGGACCATAGACTTTGAATGGCTTTCACCCCTGCATAGAACTGTGTGGCCCATTTCAGGAGCTGGGTTCTTGTTACAGTGCAAGGGTGTGTGGCCTAAGGTCTGACTTTAACGGTTTCAGCTGTGCGGTGGCGAGGTGGGTTCTTGATGCTTGACACTGCTCTAATAAGCAGGGTCCTCACCTACCCAAATCAGGGGCCTGAGGACTGGTGGCTCCACCTGCACCACCTAGCCACCCATGTCAGGGGTACAAGGATAAGTGGTGTCTCCCAGTCCTTACAGTTAAAAGTATCGGGTGTCAATGGTATGGCTGCAGAGCCCACCCACTTGTGCACTCTAGAGAACAGGGACATGTCTTCCTCACAAACACTCAGGGAAAGGTTGTCAACCCCCTACCTTGCTCAGAGTGTGACCACCTGATGCAACAAGAGACCTGTGCATACACCAATCACCACTGCTCCTCAAAGACAGTAGGTGAGAGCCTACACCACACACTTGGTGACTAACTACCTGGAAATATGAGCTGAATCCTTACAAGAAAACTGAATGGACTTCTAGGCTCATATATCTGATAACAGCTCTGGCCATCCGGTGACAGGACGTTAGAGCTTCAAAGGCTCCATTAATCAAACCAACTAATTTGAGCAGCCTATTAAGTATTTCAAAACAAAACAAAGCAAGAAGCTAGGACACAGTATGCAAACATACAGAGACAACAATCAATATCAAATCACATAAAGAAGCAGACGATGATCATGTCAGCAAGCTTCCAAAGCAAAGAATTGAGGAATCTTCCAGATGAAGATATATTCCTAGAATTGCCAGAGATAGAATACAAAATAATAATATACAGAACTCTTCAAGATATCAGGAAAGAAAAAAAAGAGCTCAGGCAAAATGCAGAACAAGCCAAGGAACACACAGATAAAGCAGTTGAGGGAATTAAGAAGGTTATTCAAGAGAATAACGAAAAATTTAATAGGCTTCAAGAATCCTTAGAGAGAGAGCAGTCAGAAACTCAGAAGATCAACAATAAAATTTCAGAATTAGACAACTCAGTAGAAAGTCAAAGGAGCAGAATTCAGGAAAGTGAAGTCAGAATTAGTGAGACTGAAAATAAAATACTTGGCACCAATATATTCAAAGAAAAATCAGATAAAAGAATTTTAAGAAATGAAGAAACCCTAAGAATCATGTGGGACTCTATCAAGAGAAATAGCCTACAAGTAATCAGAGTACCAGAACAGGGAGGAAAAACAGAAAATACAGAGAAAATTGTGGAAAATTTGTTGGCAGAAAACCTCTCAGATATCATGAAAGATGAGATATCTTTCCAAGATGCTCATCTAACCCCACAGAAGGTAGATCTCAAGAGAAGGATATCAAGACATATTATAGTCAATCTTGCCAAAACCAAAGATAAAGAGAATTTTAAGAGCAGCTAGGGATAAACAAAAAGTCACCTGTGAAGGACAGTCAGTAAGACTAATCTCGGACTACTCAGCAGAAACCATGCAGGCAAGAAGGCAATGGGAGGACATATATAAAGACTTAAAGGGAAAATAATTGCCAGCCGAGAATTATATATCCAGCAAAACTGTCTCAGATATGAAGGTGAATTATGGCATTTCCAGATAAACAAAAGTTGAGGGACATTGCCAAAAACAAACCAAAATTACAAGAAATTCTAAAGGAAATCCTCCAGTTAGAAACTCAATAACATCAGATCACAATCCAAGACAAGAACAGAGGACAGGAAAACCAGATATCATTCAAGACAGAGAAATCACAAAACTAAATCAAAGCTAAAATGCTCAGAACAGGGAAACAGACATCATGAAGTAAAAGATGACAACATTAACTCAAAAAAGAAGAACTAAAAGATATAGTCATAGATCTTTCATATGGAGTATGAAAATAGGGGTAAATTTATCAAGGTAATCACAAAGGAAAATAACAATCCTGCACATCAAAATAATAATAAAAAAGAAAAACATGAAGACAGCAAAAACAAAAGCAACAACACTGGAAAAGAGGAAAAGATAATACATAAAGAGAAATTACTCAGCACAGAAAATTCAGTGGAAAAAAGAAACTGTCAACAACCAAAAAAAAAGGCATCAAAATGACAGCACTAAACTCATACCTAGACATAATTACGCTGAATGTAAATGTACTAAATGCACCAATAAAGAGACAGAGAGTGGCAGAATGGATTAAAAAAACAAGATCTGCCTATATGTTGCCTACAAGAGACATACCTTAGACATAAAGATACAAACAAACTAAAACTCAAAGGATGGAAAAGAGATACCAAACAAACAACAACCAAAAAAAGAAGAGTGGCAATATTAATTTCTAACAAAATAGACTTTAAAGTAAAATCTACCACAAAGGATAAGGAAGGACCCTTTTGTGCAGCCAATGACAGCGCTCCAAAATACATAAAATGAACTCTAAAAGCACTGAAAATAGAGATGGGCAGCTCTACAATAATAGTAGGAGGCTCCAACACACTACTTTTGGTGAAGGACAGAACATCCAGAAAGAAGCTAAATAAAGACAGTGAAAGTCTAAATGCCGCAATCAACCAACTTGATCTCATAGGCACATACAGAACACCCCACCCAACGGCAGACAAGCATATTTTCTTTTCCAGTGCACATGGAACGTTCTCCAGAATAGACCACGTATTAGGTCATAAAGCAAGTCTTAACAGAATCCAAAACATCAAAATATTTCAAAGCATCTTTTCTGACCATAAAGCTGTAAAAGTAGAAGCCAATAACATAAAGCAAGTGAAAAAAAAACCAAACGCACAGAAACTGAACAACAGCTTGCTGAAATACTACTGGGTTATAGAAGAAATTAAGGGTGGAATAAAGAAATTCGTAGAATCAAATGAGAATGAAAACACTTCCTACCAGGACCTGTGGGACACAGCAAAACAGTGCTCAGAGGTCAATTTATAGCAATAAATGCACACATCCAAAAGAAGAAAAGGCCAAAATCAAAGAATTATCCCTACAACTCAAAGAAATAGAAAGAAAGCAGCAAAAGAAGTCCTAGGGTACCAGTAGAAACAAAATAATAAAAATTAGAGCAGAATTAAATGAAATAGAGAAAAGAAAAACAATTGAAAGAGTTAACAAGACCAACAGCTGGTTCTATGAAAAGATCAACAAAATCGATAAACCATTGGCCAAATGGACAAAAGAAAAATAGGAGAGAAAGCAAATAACCAGAATAAGAAATGAGATCGGCAATATTACAACAGAGCCAACTGAAATTAAAAGAATCATAACAGAATATTATGAAAAATTGTACTCCAACAAATTTGAAAACTAGAAGAATTGGATAAATTTCTAGAAACACACTACCTACCTAATCTAACACAAACAGATGTAGAACAGCTAAATAAACCTATAACAAAAGAAGAAATGAAAAGATAATTAAAAATTCCCAATAAATTAAAGCCCTGGCCCTGATGACTTCACTGGAGAATTCTACCAAACTTTCAGAGAAGTGTTAACACCACTACTACTAAAGGTATTTCAGAACATACAAAAGGATGGAATACTCCCAATCTCATTCTATGAAGCCAGCATAACCGTCATAACAAATCCAGGTGAAGACACCACAAAAAAAGAAAATTACAGACCAATATTCCCCATGAACTTAGACACAAAAACCCTCAGCAAAATTCTAGCCAACAACATATTGAAAAAGTAATTCACCTTGACCAAGTAGGATTCATACTAGGTATGCTGGGATGGTTTAACATTTGAAAAACAATCAATGTAACCCATCATATAAATAAAAGACAAGAACCACATGATCTTATGGGTTGATGCAGAAAAGGCATTTGACAAAGTCCAACATCCATTCATGATAAAGACTCTCAGCAAAATAGGAGTAGAAGGAAAATTCCTCCACATAATAAAGGACATTTATGTAAAGCCAACAGCCAACAGCACCCTAAATGGAGTGAGTCTGAAATCATTCCCCTTGAGAACGGGAACCAGACAAGGATGCCCTTTATCATCACTTTTATTCAACATTGTTCTGGAGGTCCTAGCCAGAGCAATTAGTCTAGGGAAAAAAAAAAAAAAAGCAACCAAATTGGTAAGGAAGAAATAAACTATCTCTATTTGCAGATGATGTGATTTTATACACGGAAAACCCTAAAGAATCCACAAGAAAACTCCTGGAACTAATAGAAGATTTCAGCAAAGTATCAGGATACAAGATAAACATGCAAAAACCAGTTGGATTCCTCTATATGAGCAAAGAGAAAGTCGAAGAGGAAATCATGAAATGAATACCATTTACAATAGCCCCAAGAAGATTAAATACTTAGGAACATATCTAACCAGAGACATAAAAGACCTATACAAAGAAAACTATGAGACACTACTGCAAGAAACCGAAAGAGACTTACGTAAGTGAAAAAACATACCTTGTTCTTCAATGGGAAGACTCAAGATTGTGAAAATGTTTATTCTACTCCAAGCAATCTATAGATAAATGCAAGCCTGATCCAAACTCCAATGGCATTTTTTAATGAGATGGAGAAACAAATCACCAAGTTCATATGGAAAGGGAAGAGGCCCTAAATAAGTAAAACAGTACTGAAAAATTAGAACAAAGTGGGAGGCCTCACACTGCCTGATTTTAGTACATATTACAACACCAGGGTAGTCAAAACAGCCTGGTACTGGCACAACAGCAGGTACATAGACCAATGGAACAGAATTGAGAATTCAGACATAAATTCATCCACGTATGAGCAGCTTGTATTTAACAAAGGCCCAAAGTCCATTAAATGGAGAAAAGACAGTCTCTTTAACAAATGGTGCTGGAACAACTGGATACCCATCTGCAAAAAAATGAAACAAGACCCATACCTCTCACACCATGCAGACAAACTAACTCAAAATGGATCAAAGACCTAAATATAAAATCTAAAATGATAAAGATCATGGAAGAAAAAATAGGAAGAACTCTAGTAGCCCTCAAACATAGCATAAACAGTATACAAAACATTGCCAGCAATGCACAAACACTGGAAGGTAAAGTCGATAACTGGGAGCTTCTAAAAATGAAACACTTATCCTCATCCAAAGGCCTCACCAAAAGAGTAAAAAGACTACCTATAGACTGGGAAAAAAAATTTGGCTACAACAAATCCGATCAGTGTCTAAATCTTTAAAATCTACAAGATACTGCCAAACTTCAACAACAAAAAGACAAATAAACCAATTAAAAAATGGGCAAAGGGTATGAACAGGAACTTCACCAAATAAGACGTTCAGGCAGCTAACAGCTACGTTAGGAAACGCTCATGATCAATAGCCTTTAGAGAAATGCAAATCAAAACTACAATCAGATACCATCTTACCACAACGAAGCTGGCTCTAATCTAAAAAACACAAAATAATAAATGTTGGAGAGGTTGTGGAGAGACTGGAACACTTATACATTGCTGGTGGGAGTGTAAAATGGCACAACCACTTAGGAAATCGATTTGGCGTTTCCTTAAAAAGATAGGAGTACCATACGATCCAGCAATCCCAGTCCTTGGAATATAGTGTAGAGAAATAAGAGCCCTACAAGAGTAGATATATGCACACCCATGTTCACTGCAGCACTGTTACAATAGCAAAGAGATGGAAACAATCAAGGTGCCCACCAATGGATAAATGGATAAACAAATTATGGTATATTCACACAATGGAATACGGTGCAACAATAGAGAAAAACAATGAATCCATGAAACATCTCATAACATGTAGGAATCTGGAAGGCATTATGCTGATTGAAATTAGTCAGTTGCAGGAAAAATATTGCATGAGACCACTATTATAAGAACTCAGGAAAAGGTTTAAACACAGAAGAAAACATTCTATGATGATTATGAGAATGGGGAAGGAGGAAGAGGGATATTCACTAATTACGGAGTAGACAAGAATTATTTTAGGTGAAGGGAAGGACAACACCATACAGGGGAAGTCAGCACAACTGGATTAATCCAAAAGCTAAGCAGTTTCCTGAATACAACGAAACACTTTGAGGGACAGAGTAGCAAGGGTGGGGGTCTGGGGACCGTGGTTCAGGGGACATCTAGGTCAACTGACATAACAAATTGTGTTAAGAAATTATTCCACATCCCACTTTGATGAGTGGTGTCCGGGGTCTTGAAAGTTAGCAAGCGGCCATATAAGATGCATCAATTGATCTCAATCCGCCCGGAGCAAAGGAGAATGAAGAACACCAAAGACTCAAGGAAATAACTAGATGGTGCCCGGTTACCACCAATGACTGCACTCTAAGGGAACACAACAGAGAATCTCTGATGGAGCAGGAGAAAAGTGGAATGCAGACCTCAAATTCTAGTAAAAGAGACCAGGCTAAACGGTCTGACTGAACACTGGAAGGGCTCCAGAGGTCATGGCCCTTGGACTCTCTGTTAGCCCAAAACTAAAACCATTCTGAAGCCACTTCTGCAGACAAAGATTAGACTGGACTATAAGACATAAAATGAAACTGGTGAGGATTGTGCTTCTTAGCTCAAGTAGACACATTGTGACTGTGTGGGTAAAGCCTCTCTGGAGGCGAGATGAGAAGGCAGAGGGGGACAGGAACTGGATGAATGGACACAGGAAATACACAGGGGAGAAAGAAGGAGAGTGCTGTCACATTGTAGGGAGAGCAACTAGGATCACCTTAACCATGTCTGTATAAGTTTTTGTATGAGAAACTTACTAGAATTGTAAACTTTCACTTAAAGCACAATAAAAAGAATACTTAATATTAAAAAAAAGAATTGTTATCCATACACATTTGCTAAATATTTACTTCTGAAAAGCTTCCATATACCATAACTTCCCCATTACCCTCACTCTGTTTATGATTTTTAAAATAAGCTTGAAAATTTCAATTTAGAACAATTTTATATCTTGCTATTATGATTTCACTTAAAGTAAATTTATTGCCAATCATAGCTTTTATAACAAAATATTAATTCTTTTTCCCTTGCAAATAATTCATTTGATTGGACTATATATATATACATTTTTTCTCAATGAGTCCATTTTTCAATTTCTTGTTTATAATTTCTTTTCTTATCCACTCCAAGCCTGTAAATACAATTTACAGAATGTAGTAGCAAGTTTTGATATAAGAACCTGGATTCACTTTGGAAACCCTGGTAACATAGCAGTTAAGAGCTACAGCTACAAACCAAAAGGTTAGCAGTTCAAATCCACCAGGTGCTCCTTGGAAACCCTATGGAGCAGTTCTACTCTGTCGTGTACGGTTGGTAGGAGTCAGAACCCACTCGATGGCAACGGGTTTTAGGGAACTTACTTTATGCTACATAAAAAAAGAAAATATAGCCACCAATTTACATATTATTTAGGTCAACAGTTAGGTTATCAAACACTTAGCATTTCTTAGTCACTGTGCAGGTCATGGTGCCACGAATAGTGATGTTTATGGTCTCCAGATACCAAAAGAAAAATGAGTAGTGATGGTGAACATTTAGAAATTTATTTCATCTAATAAAAAGTAAATACTTTTTTTCTGATTTTTGATGCTCTACCCACTATCATCTGATGCCTACAGCCACGTTTTCTTAGCATTAGAAATATTTGTTTTTCTGTGAAAGTAATTTACAAGTGAGAGCACCTTTCGTGAGGAAAGGGGTCATGAGCATCCTCTGAGGGAGGCTGAGGAATATACTCAGCATCGCATAATCCAGTATGTTGGCTGATGCCTTATTGTTTTCCTTGGCAATTTTATTGCATACTGACAGAAACAAAACAAATTAAGAGAACAGTTTATTGTGATACACTCAGTGATTATTTTTGAAAGCTGGAAGAATATATTTATTTTTACCTTTCAAATATTTTTGATATGAAAATAAAATGGCAGAAATCTTAATGAAAAGTATAATTTCTGGGATTATTTCCTTGTCTTTGGGACTCCTAATTAATTCTATAAAACATGAGAAGAACAAAAGAATTTATTTTGTATTCTCCTATGTAATTTCCATCTATCCTGTATCAGTATTTTTGAAGATGGGGTTACTTCAGAGTTTATGTCTTATTTTGTTAGAAAAAATTTTAAAAACTACCAAATTGTTTTAACAATGGTCTTTACCACTTACACAAATCTAATTCCCCTTCAACATTGAAATTTTACCCTCTGTGTACTTAGCTACATTCCCAAATTTCTCACTGGAATGACAAGATTTTGTTAATTTTAGATGAGTGGAATCACAAACATGAATTTTTGTCTAGAATGTGGGCAATTAGTTATAATATTCTAGTTTATGCTGTAGTATAACGAGTTTTTTTTTTTTTTATAACACCAGTGATTTAAAAAAATCTCTGTCATAAAACGACAATAGTGGATTTCTGGATCACGCTGCACGTTATCTTGGGATTTGTCCTCCCTCAGGGACACAGGCTGATGGTGCTTCCCTCATTGTGAAGCAACAGCAATTTATGGAAGATGTAAAACCCAAAACCCAGTGCCGTCGAGTCGATTCTGACTCATAGCGACCCTATAGGACAGAGTAGAACTGCCCCATAGTTTCCGAGACGTAAAGAACATGGAATTTCACTCGCTGGCTCTTAATTCTTGCCATGGGTTACACATGTCACTTGCACTGATGTTTCACAGTCCACACCTAACTTCAAAGAAAAGGGAAGTGCAATCTAAACTTGAGCCAGGAAGGATGAAGATCAGATGACTAACCCACATTCCTAATCAAGTAGTTCACCCTTCTGGGTCCCAACTCCTCTCCAAAGGAGACAACCAAATGTCCCATTCAGTCATGGAATAAGCTCAAAGCCCAGGATCTCTTGGTGATAAGCAGTCACCAGTAAGGTCCATCTTTTATCTGATGACCTGTGAATTATCTAAATTTCCCAGTTATCCAAATATCCAGCATGTCTTGGTTGGACAGGGACAGGATAACAGAAATAAACACTGGTATTAGGAAAGAATGAGATATCCACAGGAATCATGAGCCCCCAGAAGTTCTGAAATTCCATTTGGCAGACATTTAAAGGCCTACTATATTTCAGATGAGGAATAGTCACTGATAAGGCCACTTTTCTGCCTCCTTGGAGTAGTTTTCTCATTTATTTTTTATAGCATTGCCCCGGGTCTTCTCTCTGAGATATGCTTTTTAAAAGATTCATATTACCTTATCTGCCGTGACGAAAAACCCAACAAAAAACCCACTGCCATTGAGTCGCTTCTGACTCATAGTCACCCTGGAACTGCCCCATAAAGTTTCCAAGGAGCGCCTGGTAGACTCGAACTGCCAAGCTTTTGGTTAGCAGCCGTAGCACTTAACCACCACACCACCAGGGTTTCCTATCTACCATGATAATTGTGGAATATGCTCTTATGGTTGCTAAAGAGTGTTTTCAACTAACTTTCTGCCCGTGGTGATTGGAGTCTGTGATAAAGAGACTACCATTTGACAAATATTTACTGCCTTCTGCTGATCACATGAGGAGCACACTTCTTCACTCCATCACGCATTAACCTAGTTATGTGATAAAGTTTGCTCAATAGCATGTGGCTGAAAGTGTCTGTATACCACTTCCAAGCCTAGAGTTTCAGTGATATTATATTTTCACTTTTCTCTATTCATCATCATGAGAAGAAAATGTCTCCAGTAGGTTGTCTCTTTCAAAAACTTATTTAAGTTTTCTAAGCCTAATTTCCTCATCTAAAAACCAGTTATCAGGAGAAAGATCACTAGCTATTTCAAAAGAGAGAACGCAATTCAGATAAGTACTTCAATAGGAGATGAAGGAATCAAGGAACCAAACAAGGGAAGCTGAATCAACCTAGAGACTCCCATCAGTATGTTGCTCCCAACACCCAGGAAACCGTCAAACAGCAGGACAAGATGGCTTCCAGGACCCCATGGGTGGGGCCCTCATGCAGAACCCAGAACCAAGGTGAGGACCAGCAGACAATATTTGAAACCATGGAGAGTGTGGCTATCTCATTGGAAGTGAAATCATGGCGAGCCATGGTTACTTCCAGGAACTATAGTTGAAGTGGGGAAAGAGAGAAGGAGAAATTTGCTGACTTCTGTCCTATAGCCTTTCTAATCTTCTGACAGTCTTACATTGTGATTTCCTACAAGAAATATGCTGGCAAAGGATCTTGGGAAATGTAGTTCTCCTTGGTATAGAGTCAAATAAAGTCAGTGAAAGTATCTGAAAACCAAGGAGCATTATAAAACATGCTGGCTAGTATGAAAAAATAAAAACCAATCATGTTGAGTCAATTACAACTCATAGCAACCCTATAGGGCAAAGTAGAACTGCCTTGTAGGGTTTTCAAGGAGCAGCTGGTGGATTTGAACTGCCAACCTTTTGGTAAGTGTCAGCTTTTAACCACTGCACCACCAGGACTCCAAGCTAATAATCCAAAAAATAGAGCCTGTCTTATATGGTGTGTGTGAGCATCTTCATATCTAGAGATTTTTTTCTTTAGAATCTGCTTTGTTTAATATTTTATAGCTAAACCATCTTTCCTTTTAATTAATATTTGTCTTACGTATCTTTTTGACCTTTTAAATTTCATATATTCTTTGTCTTTATATTTAAATATGCCTCCTTAAAATTTCACTCAAGTAAAATTTTGCTGAAGATAATTAAAAAATGGCTGTGGCAGTACATCAACAGGAAACTTCCAGAAATTCAAACTGATTCAGAAAAGGATGTGGAAACTAATGGGCTGCGCAGCTACCACAGCCTCCACCAGACTGAGTCCAGCACAACTGGATGGTGCCCAGCTACCAACACCGACTGCTCTGACAAGGATCACAGTAGAGGGTCCAGGACATAACTGGAGAAAAATGCAGAACAAAACTATAACTTACAAAAAAGACCATACTTACTGGTCTGACAGAGACTGGAGAAACCTCAAGAGTATGGCCCCTAAGCGTCCTTTTAAATCAGTACTGAAGTCACTCCTGAGGTTCACCCTTCAGCCAAAGGTTAGACAGACCCGTAAAACATATCAAGACTAAATGGGCACAACAACCCAGGGGCAAGGATGAGAAGGCTGGAGGGAACAGGAAAGCTGATAATGGGGAACCCAAGATTGACAAGGGTAGAATGTTGACATGGTGTAGGGTTGGCAACCAATGTCACAAAACAATATGTGTATTTATTGCTTAATGAGATATTAATTTGCTCTGTAAATCTTCATCTAAAGCATAATTTAAAAAAAAGAGAGAAAAATCAAAATATCCACCTGATAGCATTTGGGAATTACTATTATTTCCATCATTGCTATCACATAATAACAAAGACCTGTGCATTGTTAATTATAATTACAACATTTATTGTGCACTGTCAGGAACAGTGCCAAGTACTTTTCATACATTGTTCATTCCATGCCCGTATTAACCCCACGAAGTAGGTGCTATTATCACATCCAGAGTCCTGTGGATAGTAATGGGTAGGAATGTAAACCTATGTTGAAATTCTTAACCACTGTTACATTAACTTCAGTTCTACTTCTGGCCACGGTGGTTCTGTTTTTGTATATTAATTGATTAAATGTATTGAGGAAGACTGAAACTATAAACCCAGAGAGAAAAATATGAATATGTAAGTATATAGCCATGGAAGGATTTCAAAGGATAATGGAATCAGGGTATTATAATGAAGAAAGATCTGGATCATTAGGATGGCCGACCAAAGAGTAAGAAACACCAACTCTTCAGATGAACTATGTGAGCACTACCCAACTGGCACAATGGTAAGTTCCATCACTTGTCTTGTCAAAGAAGATATGACATAATGAAGCCATATACAGCTGTATTTCTGTATGACTTGATTCTGATCCATTGGGCAGACAATCATGTATAATGACTCTGATCTACAAGAAATATGTGCTCTGTGTACTAGGCTTTGGGTACACAGATATATGTTCCCTTTCTTTTCTTTGCTTTTTTAAATAAGTTGTGGTTAAATAAATATTAAAATAAAAAAATCCTGATTTAAAAGAAAAAAAATAAAGTGACATGGAAAGAGGGATATAATTGCTGATGTCCAGTGGATCTTGGCTAAAAGCTGAGAATACCAGAAAGATGTTTATTGTTGTTGTTATTAGGTGCAGTGGAGTCGCTTCCGACTCATAGCGATCCTATGTACCACAGAAAGAAGCACTGTCCGGTCCCGTGCCATACTTACACTCGTTGTTATGCTTGAGCCCATAGCTGCAGACACTGTGTCAATCCATCTCATTGAGGGTCTTCCTCTTTTAAGCTGACCCTGTACTTTACCAGGCAAGATGTCCTTCTCCAGGGACTGATCTCTTCTGACAACATGGCCAAAGTATGTTAGATGCAGTATCACCATCCTGGCTTCTAAGGAGCATTCTGGCTGTACTACTTCCAAGACAGATTTGTTTGTTCTTTTTTTTGGTATATTAAATATTCTTTGCCAACACCACAATTCAAAGGCATCAGTTCTTCTTCAGTCTTCCTTATTCATTGTCCATCTTTCACATGCATATGAGGCAATTGAAAATACCACTAATGCTTGGAACCTGAAATATACGAAGTATGAATCTAGGAAAATTGGAAATCTTCAAAAACGAAATGGAACACATAAGCATCGATATCCTAGGCATTAGTGAGCTGAAATGGACTGATATTGGCCATTTTGAATTGGATAACACATAGCCTACAATGCCAGAAATGACAACTTGAAGAGGAATGGTGTTACATTTATCGTCAAAAAGAACAATTCAAGGTCTATCCTGAAGTACAGTGCTGTCAGTGATAGGATAATATCCATAGGCCTATAAGGAAGACCAGTTAAGATGACTATCATTCAAATTTAGGCAGTAACCACTAAGAACAAAGTTGAAGAAATTGAAGATTTTTTCAGCTTCTGTAGTCTGAAATTGAGTGAACGTACAATCAGGATGCATTGGTAATTACTGGTGATTGGAATGTGAAGGTTGGAAACAAAGAAGAACAATTGGTAGTTGGAAAATATGGCCTTGGTGATAGAAACAATGCCGGAGATTGAATGATAGAGTTTTGTGAGACCAATGACTTCTTCATTAAAAATACCTTTTTTCACCAACATAAACAGCGACTATGCACATGGACCTTGCCAGATGGAATACACAGTAACCAAAACGACTACATCTACGGAAAGAGACAAAGGAAAAGCTCAATATCATCAGTCAGAACAAGGCCAGGGGCTGTCTGTGGAACAGAAAGATTTTTATGTGTTAATTATTGACTATTCAAAGGCATTTGACTGAGTAGATCATAAGAAATTTTGGATAACATTACAAAGAGTGGGAATTCCAGGACAGTTAATTTTGCTCATGCGGATTCTCTACATAGACCAAGAGGCAACAACTGGAACACAACAATGGGACACTGCTTAGTTTGAAATCAGAAAAGATGTGCGTCAGGATTGTATCCTTTCACCATACTTATTCAATCTGTATGCTGAGCAAATTATCTGAGATGGACTATATGAAGAAGGCAGCATCAGGATTAGAGAAAAACTCATTAACAACCTGCAATATGCAGAACACACAGCCTTGCCTGTTGAAAGTGAAGAGGACTTGAAGCACTTGCTGATGAAGATCAAAGACTACAGCCTTCAGTATGAATTACACCTCAAGATAAAGAAAACAAAAATCCTCACAACTGGACCAGTAACCAACCTCATGATAAACTGAGAAAATACTGACGTTGTCAAGGATTTAATTTTACTTTGATCTACAATTAACTCCAATGGAAGCAGCAGTCAAAAAATCAAAGGATGTATTGCATTTGGCAAATTGGCTGCAAAAGCCCTCTTTAAAGTGTTAAAAAGCAAAAATGTCGCTTTGAGGACTAAGGTGCACCTGACCCAAGCTATTGTATTTTCAGTTGCCTCTTATGCATGTGAAAGATGGACAATGAGTAAGGAAGACCAAAGAAGAATCGATGCCTTAGAATCACGGTGCTGGTGGAAAATATTGAATATAAAATGGACTGTCAAAAGAATGATCAAATTTGTCTTGGAAGAAGTACAGCAAGAATGCTCCTTAGAAGCGAGGATGGCAACATTTTGTCCCATGTAATTTGGACATATTATAAGGAGGAACCAGTCCCTGGAGAAGGACATCATGCTTAGTGAAGTAGAGGGTCAGCAAAAATGATGGATTAACACAGTGGCCGCAATAATGGACTCAAACATAGAAATGATAGTTAGGTTGGGCAAAATGGGGCAGTGTTTCATTACGATGCACATAGGGTCACTCTGAGTAGGAACCGACATGAAGGAACCTAAGGACAACAATTTAAAATACTAAAAGATTTTCTCCAGTCTAGATTCTTTGCTTGGAACATTTCTATTTACATTTGCTGAAAAACTTGTGTTTTTCAGCTTATTAGTGTTTTTATTTTAAATTAAAAAAATCTTTATATTATTCAATGTAGTGATTTTTAGTTATCTATCTTCTCCGTGTCCCCCCTTCATCTCATTCTTGTCTTCTTTGGATTGATTATTTTTTGCATTTCACGATTTCTTTGTATCATTTAAGGCAATATTCACTTTACTTTTTTATGTTTAGTGATAATCTAGGATAATGTACCATACACTTAATTAATCAAAAACTAATTTTATTACAACTTCATCTACTCAAACAATAAAAGATATTATATATTTTAACTCATATCTTCACAGCTATTGCTGTCTAAGAAACCACCACGAAACTTGGCAGTTTAAAACAATAAGTTATTATCTCCCCAGGATTCTGGGTTGAGTGGTTGGTTCTCTGCTAGAATGTCCATTTTGAAGTTGCAATCAGATACTGGCTGGAGTCATCTGAAAGCCTATTGGGCTGGATGTCCAAGAATACTTCTTCACTCCCATGTCTAGTGCCGCAATGCTGCTCCATGGGACCTCTCTCTCCAGCAGACAGTTATGGGCTTTTTACGTGACCTACAAGTTCTTGACTGAGTTCTCAGCCACTCTACTTGGTGCCATTCACTGAGAAAGAATTTTCTGCAGATTTCCTGGACCTACTTGAGGAGCTGGGAGGTTAATTTCTAGCTAACTCAGACAGAATTGTGTTGTCCCTTACATTCCCTGGTTTGTTCAGAGTTCTTCTGAATCCTCACCTTTAGGGGCCTTGTAGTTTATCTCCTGTTGTCCATGAAACACAGAGCCATGAAAGTTGATACAGCATTGTTTTTTTATTTCCTTTGACTAATATTCTGGTAAAGAAGCTACTTCCTTCTGCCTTATTTTTCTAATTACTGTTTTTATTTGTGTATGTGTGTGTCTGTGGTATATATATGCAGTTCTTTAATGCATGAAAGAAAAACTTAGATCCACATACCTGTAATCTCTTTCCAAGTCTGTCTATCTATCTATTCAACTAGCTCTGTGTGTTGGTTATGATACCTCATCTGCCATGTTTCCAGGCACTGAAGTCTCTGTCATGTTATTTTCACATTACTAACTTAAATTTAATCTTGATTATATATATATTTTTAATTTTAGGAATGCTGTTTTTACAGACAGAATAGCTGTATATCAGAGAAGCTAACTTACCCAAGGTACATGTTCTTAGTTGACTGATCCCAGACGGCAACCCCGGCCTTCTCACAGAAAAATCTAAGTGGTTTTTCCTCAACCACATTGTTTTTGATTTTTCACTTCTAGAACATCTTAAAACTTTAATCAAAGCCGAAGTGGTAAGACTTCTCTGTAATATAAAATAATTCTAAACAGATAATAATATTATTTTCAGAACAATGGTTCCAGATTATATGAAGCAGGGAAAGAGAATTATAACCCCTTTTATTCAAATGTAGTTGATATCTTTATTTTGGGTTTTAGGTAACACATATATTCACCTAAGCACTATTCCAGTGTGTGTATATGTGTGTATGTGTGTGTGTGTGTGTGTGTGTATCCACAAAGCACAGCAGTTTAAAATAACAATTATTTATTTTGCAAATGAATTTGCAATTTCAGCAGGTTTCATCAGGGACAGCTCATCTCTACTCCATGCAACATCAGTGGAAGTGGCTCAACTGGGAGGTGAAAGATACACTTGCATGATGTGCCACCAAGGACTGAAAAAAATGGCTTTGAATTTGGCTGGGCTCTCAGCTGGGGATGTGCACTAGAAGTCTTGGTTTCTCTCTTTGTCACAGCATGGGGATTATATAATTGCACCAACACAATTACTCTTAAGACATTTCTTAAAATAGGGAATGGGGTAGCATACAGTCACTTGCAATTCTAAAATTCTGGTAGAAATTGTTGCCAGCTCCTTAACTAAGATTCAGTGTGATTCTCTGGGAATTATTCTACATGATTTTTGCCTCTGCTTTCTGAGTCACCCTTGCTCTACCATGAGAAAACTGAGTAGTCAACTCAATCAGCTTACTCCTTAGACCAAACTAGTGATATTTCTGTCAGAAAAACATGCTTACAAACATTGTGAGTTTTCCATGAATCTTACTGGAATTTACTCCATTAGACAAAACCCACAACTACCAACCTTGGGCTTCCTGTGACTCTGCTGCACTACAGTGCCCTAAAACATTTTAGTAGTCCTGTATATTTTTAACTAAAGAGAATCTACAAGACTCTCAAGATTTATAGAAGGTCTTTTGTCTCTTTGGATGTTTATTTAAGGCACTGTGTCTTAAATCGTCCTGAAGCCTTAATAAATGATTTTAGAGTCACAACTTGTGTTGGATCTTTGGCCTGAGGCCCTTTCTTAATTTGAGACTTCTTCGCTGAAAGTTTTATTTTTGAATCCACTGTGTACTGACTCCTTTGTACACAATATATTTTTTTTCTTCAGCTCATCTCTCTGCTCTTACGTTTTAACATAGGTCATGAAAAGCCAATTAGCATTTTTATATTCTGTCTGGAAGTTTCTTTAACAAATCTTCCCACGGTAACATTTTGCAAATATTTCTTGATATCTTCTTACGTATTTTATGTTTGATGGTCACATTGGGTCCTTATTTCATGTGAATTTATTTTATCTTTATTATGTGATTTATGATCTATGTTTTATTTTCAAAAGGTATTATCCCCATCAAAATTAATGATTTCCATTATTTATCAAAAAATACAAATTATACACATATCATATGCTATTTATAAACTCAATCACTCGTACTTATTGTCAGAGCCCTAATTTCAGAGTAAAAACACCACTGCAAGTTATGACAGGAGGACAAATATAATTTTTAATTAATTTACCATATATAAAAAATAATTAGATAGGAACAATGCAGCCAGATTGGCAAAGTAAGAGCAAAATAACTTGATACAACACAAAAGAAGAATTTAAATGGGATGAACAAAATAACAAAACAATATTTTAGAAACGTAACCTGTAACCAGTTTAGTTGCTGCCATTTTGGCAAATTATGCTCAGTATTAACATCACATAAAATGTTTTTCCAGCCACCTCCTCAAGGCCCCCTTGACTTCTTTGTTTCTCACACTGTATATAAGGGGGTTCAAGACAGGTGTGAAGATGGTATAAAAAGCTGAGACCACCTTATCATGGTCCTCTGAACCGTTAGATTTGGGCCTCATGTAGATGAACATGATGGTGCCATAGAAGAGTCCCACAACCACCAGGTGAGAGGAGCAGGTCTTAAAGGCTTTTTTCTGCACTCCAGCTGACTGCATGCGGAGCACTGCAGCCAGGATAAGGCTGTATGAGGCCAAAATGAGAGACAAAGGGATCAAGAGCATCAGAATGCAGCAGACATACATGAAAAACTCAAAAATCGTGGTGTCAGCACAGGCAAGGCATACCAGTGATGGTGCTTCACAAAAAAAGTGATTGATTTCCCGTGAGTGACAGTAAGGGAAGCTCAAGGTGGCACCAGCCTGCATCAGCCCATCGATCCCTCCCAGGAGCCAGGAACCTGATGTCATGAGTAAACAGAGCTTCTGACTCATGAGAATGGGGTAGCGCAGTGGGTGACATATGGCCACATAGCGGTCATAGGACATGGCTTTTAAGAGGAAGAATTCACTCCCTCCCAGAGTGAGAAGAAGGAAGATTTGGACTCCACAGCCAGTGGGAGAGATAGACCTAGTGTCCATCAGGTAGTTGGCTGCCATTTTGGGAACGATGGTGGAGACCAGCATCATGTCCATGAAAGAAAGCTGGCTAAGCAGGAAGTACATGGGCATGTGGAGTTGAGGGTCCACATGAATGAGAATGATCATAAGGGTGTTGCCCATCAGTGAGGTGATGAAGATCATAAGCACCATGGCAAACAGGAATAGGTGGATCTGTGTGTGGTTAGAGAGCCCTAGAAGAATGAAGTTTATTCCTGTGGTGCCGTTGGCATTGACCATGGCTCTACTGGTGCCTGAAAGATGTAAGAATGATGCAGAAATGAGATTTGTTTACAAGGAAGCTTGTACATATCTTTATGAAAACTTGATCAAATGACTTGGGAAATCTCAGACTTGGAGGACTAATTACTACTTTAATCTTTCACTTACAAACAAGATTTTTGCCATAGCATACTACTATCCATCTCTGCTGTTACTATACATTATTTTTTATTCACACAAAATTAGATAACATACATATACAGTGGTACAAATTATACCTCTATTGTTTTTTAATAATTTGTCAGTATGCCACACGTAATTTACTCATGGCGTTACGAAATATTACTTATGCAATCCGAGTTCTTTACACTTTTGGTATTTCTATATTGAAGGAAATTCAGGTTTATGCACTTTAGTAGGTATTGAGGTGATATGCCTATAGTTATTACTTTTGCATGTGTTTTAGATATTTGCTTAATGTATTCTCACATGATTTTCTTCAATATCAAGACAAATTAAAATTTCAAAAGTTTCAAAAAAATTACAACCAGTAAAACTAAGTTTGATGGGGAAAAAACAAAAGCAAAAATTCTCTATTCCACACTTACATGCAGCCTGTGCTCTAAATACACTAGGCTTTCAGCCACCACAGATACTACTGTACCCATCACCATATCATTTATATTATCATGACTTGCTTTCCTGATCATGGTGCCTACATCTCGTTAAGTTTAGAACCCCCTCAACATTTAAACTTTTATGTATTATGTTCTTAAACAGTGCTGCTGGTTTTAATTTATATATCCATTCTAAGGGAGCCCTGGTGGCACAGTGGTTAAGCTTTCGGCAGCTAACCAAAAGGTTGGCAGTTCAAACTCACCACCCACTCCTTGGAAACTCAATGGGGCAGGTCTACTCTGTCCTATAGGGTCAGAATTGACTTGACAGCACAGGTGTTTTGGTTTTATCCATTCAAAACAAGTTAATAATTTCATAAATGAACATAATTCATATTGCATGCAATTTTCATGTAAATTTGGACATCAATAATCTTATGCTTTTAAAAGTAGAAGACAAAAACTAATCCATTAATTATGACTTATCCAAATGATATTCTCATATAATGAACCTGAGGTCCAACATCTCCCACAGGTAAAATATACAGGTACTCATTCACTTTCAGAATAGCTCCTCTTTTCACTAGAACCTATAACTTCCGTTTCTTTTACGTCTAAGTATTTTTGGTGGTAGGAATGGATGCACATGTAAATGGATTCACCTATTATACTTAGGTAGGTGGTGTCTTTTGCTCACAAATTCAAATTGTCAGAGAGAGCTGTGAATTCAGGATTACCAACAGTATTATGCTTGGACTTCATTCATAATCTGTGGTGTAGTAAATCCTTTTTTAGTTTTTCTGTAACTTATTTGGAAAACTTTGCAAATTTTGTGAATGGTCTATGATCTTCAGACCTTTAATACATATTAAAATTTTTTGATTCTTAGTATATACCAACAATGACTTTCATATCATTAAAATATGTAGACGTTCCATTTTTCAAAATTGATATAAATATGCTATAATAGTGAGCATATCATTCTTTTATGCTTTGTTCCCTCGAATATATATATTTTGAGTGAAATATATATATATATTCAGTTTAATATATTGTTAACTACTGCCAAATTTTATTACATCATATATATGCAATTTATATATATAAATATACATGTATATATATGCAATGTTTATTTAAGAATACTTAGCTTCTTTCCAATCTTTTGTTAGTATAACCCATATCCTTGTGCATGTGGCGATATTTTCTCAAGTAAATATTTTACTAGAATATTTTGGGTTTAAGATAATTGCATCTCCACCTTTTACACTCCAGTCAACTGTCAATTTGTGTGATAATTCCTCCACATATTTTACTGTTAGATGCGATAATTAACAGCAATCAAATAAGTGTGAAAATAAATTTAAATTGCATGTCATTTAAGTTACATGGCAGAAACTCTTTTAATCTATTCATCGACCTCTTGGATTTCTTCTGCAAATTCTCTGTGAATATCTCTTATTCATGGTTTCTAGATTGTTTGGCTTTTTCTTAATAATTTAAAGAATTTCCCATGTATTTTGTAATTTATGTATTTAATTATATATATAATTTATATATCTTTATAACTTGTTATTTATATGCATTGTGAATATCTTCTCCAGTTGATTTTATACATTTGACATTTTTGTTATTTTGGACTGAAGTTTTGTATTTTACATTACATATATTTGGGATACTTATATGATATTAATAATTTAATATTAATGTTCTGCATTTCATTAATAGGCTACCATTTTAAACAATTTCAATGTTATTTGGATCAAACAACTTGTTATTGGTATATAAGTTGTTTGAATCTATGATCATTGTTGATTTAATATTACATTGTACTGTCTTTGCATGCATGAATATTAAACATATTAAACTCACAAAATGTATTGCTATAGTTCATCTTTTAATGTGTAGTCTCTGATTTTTTTTTAAAACAAAATAGGGATAATCAGTGTCCTTAAAGGCCACTAAAACAAAGGTGTAAAGTAGTCTGTGTCTGTAGATATTTTTTTTTTTTTAAATAATGTATTCACTTTCCTATTAGTTTCAGGTAAGCTGTGTTTTCCTATTACTTTTTAAATTCATATAACTTTCTATTTTTAAGGAAACATTTTCCTTTCCTAATCTATTTTGTTTGTTAGCGTTTCTTACTGCATTGGGTGGATGGACAGATCTGTGTCTCTGGCTGCCGCTGAACTGGAGGTCATGACATGCAAAGTTCATTCACTTAAGCCTGCCCTGGGTCAGGGCACACTGGGTATAGACATACGAGTTACGAGTTGCTTAAATAACACGAAGACTAGGAGTCAGAACTCTAAAGACCTGTCCATATTTTGTTCACAAATACGTGTGAGATTTGGGGAAGGTCACTTACTTTGCTATGAGCCACTCTCCTTGTTTCTAGACTGGGAAAATTCGCAGACTGTGGTAGACAGCTGTACTGGAGCACTGGTTTCATTTGTTTCCATCTGGCTCATTCTCTGCTTCGGCCATTTGATAACCACCTGCTAAGGCCCTGAGCTTAAGGGCAGCTTTCCAATGTTTCTCAGATGCCAAGATTCAATGAATATGATTTTGAAAGTCTTCTGTAGATTTAAATTTAAGATGAAATTATTTTAAACTAACAGTATTTGAAATATTATCATATCAGGCATTTTATTTGCTGGACAGTTCATATAATATGAAATAAATGTATATTTCACATTTAGTCGGCATGAATTACGAAGTTCAGAAAAGTTACATGACTGATCTAATAGTAAACATTTAAACTGGTAGCTGCATTCATCTGAAGATTGAACATAAAAGTACATATTTAATGGCCAGGTTTCTTGAGTTTGAATACCTATGCCACTGTTTAGTAGTTGGATAAATTTGAGCAATATGCTTAAACCTCAGTTTCATTATGTGCAAAATGAGATGACATAATAGTATCTACTATAGGATTATTTGATAATTACAAAATAAAATGCATATAAGTACACTGGAGAATGCATGCACAAGAAGATAGCTCTAAAAAGTTATTGATTATTATCATTATTATATTATTATTGGTCATCTATAGATGTTTACTACCAAGATATTTTGAAAGTAAAATTAGTATTTTCCCATAACTCACATGTAATGTAATGTTACTTATTTCATATCAAAGAACAAAAATATCGTTACGTATCAGTCTTCATTTTTCAGCATAAGTGACATGTTTTCTCTGTTCCTTTAGATTTTTCTGTCTGTCCTCTGTCTACCGTCTATGAATTTATTTTGAACATAGAGGAAACACTCATGACCATGGTAAATTTAATTATTCCAAGGCTATTAGGTTATTTGGTTATTAATTTTGCAATGTGTTCTCATGCCTTTAATATTCAATGTGTTATAAGAATTGTAACAGATATCATGAAACTTGTCACAAATTCAATAATGTCTCAAAATTCAAACAAAAAAATTTAAAATAGCAGGTAAAAAGAGAAAATATTATCTGTATTTCACATCAAAAAGGCAGTTGTTCCCAAGTGAATTCAATTCTGTGTAATTCCACACTACCAAAGTAGAAGAGGGATATGTAGGTCAGATAAACTTCTAGTTGTCTATAATATCTCCGTACAATTTAAAATAGGATAAAAAATTGTTCCCATTTATTTTCTAGTTGTATAAAGTGGGTAATTGCAGAGAGCTCAGAGTACTTTTACATCCATTGTCACATTTTTCTGTCTACCTCAATGTGGTGTTCCCAGAATTAGCAAAGCTTCCCCTTTCTCAAAGGTACACTCTATGTTACATACCCACCTGTCCAATATTCTGGCCTGGCACTAGTATGTTCATTTCTTCAATTCAATCCAAAACAATTCCAAGCCAAAATGACTCTTACTTCACATCTGCATGATATAGATGGAGTAACTCAGACATAACAAGGATTTTTATAACTGTAGCAAACAATGTCCCAAGTCCTATGTTAACCCCGGATGTGCATTGCCTCATGCAATGTCACAACAATTAAATGAGGTAAACTGTTACTGTTTCAGATTTGCAGATGAAGGAATGGAGGGTTAGATTAATTTATTTTTCCCTGGTCTCAAAAGTAGGAAGCATGGGTCCAAAATCCTAGTCATGAAAGTAAACTCCCCACAGTTATTTTGGGCTTGCCAGCCAGTTTTTTGTTCCAATTATTATCTTAATAGTGACAAAACTTTTTGAATAAAGCAAACAACATAAATAAAGAATGGGCTCTCAAACACATCGTTGTTGTTAGATGCCATTAAGTCACCTAACACACGGCTACACCGGGCAAAATGCTGCCCAGTCCTGCGCCATTCCCAGAATCGGTTGTTGATTGGACTATTGCCATCCACTGGGTTCACTTTGGCTGACTTTTCAGAAGTAGATCGCTTGCCTTTTCTTCCTAGTGCATCTCAGTCTGGGAAATCTGCTGGAGCTCATTGGAGCAACTGTGAGTTCTGTGAAGTTAGGCAGCTCTCTTATAAACTGTGCGTCCCAGGTTAGTGTATTTAAAATGGGTAACTGTCCTACTTTGTAAAAATGAAAAAAGATAGTGCATGTAGAATGTTTAATTAAATTATTTATATTTAGTATGTTATCAATAAAAGATAGCCAACATAAATTTTATCTCTACACATACTTTTCCCCAAACAGAAATTCATGAATAGAGAATTTAATAGAATCAGATATATGCATCCATCTACCTTAGAGTCAGAGTGTTAACTAAGACTCAACTTTCCTAAAAAGCTTAGTACAGATCGTCCCCGACTTAAGACATATTTGAGTTACAACGAACTGCCCTATGACTATCCTTTTTTTATCTTTGTACATCTTATTGTTAGTAATATGTATTACATATAACGTTGTAGCACGTAATTTGTTGATGTTATCATTCTCATGCCAATCCCAAAGACAAATAAAGATTGGATTTATAAAGATATTGATAATAGGAGGCAAAAATAATGAATATTTTTTAAAAAACAGATATTCTACTTATATCAGAACTGACATGATAGAGTCTTCAGAATGGAACCCTGTCTTACACTGGGAAATATCTGTAATATTATTTTCATAATTATAATTTGATAAAGATACGTTAGTGCAATATAAGTATGAAAGGATGTTCTTTCTCACTGGAAATTAATACATAGTTTAAACTAAATTTTTATAATTTCTATGCATTCAAACATTATACACTCAATGTTTCTTTATGATATGCATTACTGGTAGGAATGCAATGAAAATTAATCTCAGGGTAAAAGTGAAAAATCCTTTATTAGTCAATTTGGCAATTCGGAGTGAGAGCCAGAGAGCTAGTCTTGTCCCTTGAAGCACTGCCATATGTTGTGGATATCATTCTAAAATATGACTAAAAAAGAAGGGATGGGAGGAGACCCTGTACACACAAAGGGCTTATTTCAAGGTTTTCCACAACGTGCATCCTGAACTATTACAGAACTAATAAATTTCCCATGGAACACAATATAACAGCTGGAACACTCTTAGATATCATGCTAATTATATAAACAAATTGTAAAAAATGTATATGGAAGAATATAAAAGGAATAGTTATGATGTTATCAAGTGCAATCCAGGTGCTTTAATTTCCGTGGTTTCCAAATAGTATGATTGTGATATAGTTTTTTAAATTACAGAAATTAAGTGGGCCACAACGAAAGCATTAGCGCATACCATCCCCGGTTGTAAGCACTCAGTCTAGGAGTCGTAGCACTAACCTGCATCAGAGGAGCCACCGTGCAGGAGGTGTGGAATACTCTAAGCCTCTGGTTCCCAGATCACCGTTCGGATCCCCACCAATGCGTCTGTTGCCGGTATAAAATACAAGGCACCTGGCTAAAGCCTTAGGGATTCCTGAGCTTCAGGCTGCAGAAATGCTCGTGGGAAAGCATTCGGAAGAATACAGATGACCACATGCTCTCCTCATTTATCACCTCCATACAGGATTATTTTAAAATCTCAGGATATTTGATCTCTGAAGAAAATGGTCTGTTTTATCAACCTGCTAAAGTCAGGATGGGATTATTTTGAATTTGATGCTTGCCTTATAATATTATTAGTATTAAATGAGTTGCAATGCATAAAGCACTTAACTCATGCCTGGAAAATACACTTAGTCCATAATCCTGTTAACCTAAACTTTCACAATAACTAATGTGTCAAGAAAGAGCTGGTAATGATGTGGGAATAGAGTGGACTTTTAGACATGTCTTACCCAAAAAAAGGCCATGACCGAATTGAACTTTTCCAGTCTTGAAACTTTCTAGCTATATATTTTGGGCCTGTTATATAACCTCTCTGAGCCTGAGTTTAATCATCTGTAAAAGGGACATCATAATGCCTCTTCCATAGGATTATTTTTAGGGGCTACTGTGTAGAATAAGGAGCCCTGGTAGTGCAGTCGTTAAGAGCTCAGCTGCTGACCAAAACGCCAGCAGTTCAAATTCACCAGAAGCTCCTTGAAAACTCCATGGGGCGGTTCTACTCTGTCCTATTGGGTCGCTATGAGTTGGAATAGACTTGATGACAATGGGTTTAGTTTTGGTTTCGGGTATGGAATAAATATAAAGCACCAGATCTATCAAACAAGTATAATTTCATGATCTCCTTTCTTCTCTGCTTTAGCAGGATATGTTGACTTATGAACTGACGTACAGTAATGAGAGTTTTTTTTTAATGTCTTTATCTTGCAACAGAAAACAGTAAAAATCAGTTACCATTGAGTTACCTCTGACTCATGGCAACCCTGTGTGTGTCAGAGTGGAACTGTGCTCTGTAGAGTTTTTAATGGGTGATTTTTCAGAAGTAGATCACCAGGTCTTTCTTCCAAGGTGCCTTTGGGTGGACTTGAACCTCCGTCTTCTCAGTTAGCATCTGAACATGTTAACTGTACCACCCAGGGGCTCTGCTCCAGGAGATTATACAGCATAACTGTTTGCACCACTCAGGAGCTCCAATGTGGGAGGTTATACGATGCTGTGCTACATAATCAAAATATAATAAGCATTAACTGATTGATTTGTTACAGCTCTGCTTATGAACTGGTTAAGGGTTAAGAAAATGGGCTGAATTATTGCAGTGCAATGAATCACTTTTATATGGCTTTTCTAGCCCTGGTCTTGTAACTTCACAAAATGATTGTCTGGGCCAAAATTTTGCAAGGTATTAGTAGATTTACTACAAAACTAGTGGATTGAAAATTCACTTAATGGGATTGTGCCCTTTGTGGTCCAACAAGGAGATTGGTCGCTGTTCCTATTCTGTTAGGCTTATATAAGGGCCAAATCCACAGAGGTTCTGGGGCCCCTCACTACCATCAAAAAGAGCGTAGAGTGGAGTGCATCCTTTGGACCCAGGGTCCCTGCACTTAGAACTCCCTATATCAAGAAGAGAGAGTTGTAACAGTGAAGACAGGGATGGTGGGCTTGCTGGTCCATAGAGAGAGAACTGAGTGTGTTTGTGCAGGGTTGTGCCTCCTACTAAAGTACTGCAACAGTTGTACCTGCGGGACAGAGACCTGAGTGTGGCTGGTGTAATTTGCTTCCTTCCCCCTTCGGGCATCGTGGTGAGAACAATACATTCCCTCATGCAGGGTAGGCCTTGGTATCATGGCAGCAAGACAGAGAACCACTCTGGCCTGGGTAGCATGGTAGGAGGCAGCAGCATAGGTCAAGAAGGGCCCAGTGGCAGAGGCTCAGGAGATCCTGTGCAGGGGTCTTTCCATTAGTGAAGCAAGGCCCAGTGAGGCCCAGAGGTAGAACAGAAGCCTTGGAAGCCATGCAGGTGTCCCAGGTAGCATGGTGGTAGCCAGAGGCAGTGGTGACATGAAGACAACATTTGACCAGAAACACAATGTGCCAGTACAGTGATATTAGAAAGAATATGAGTAGTTTGGAGAAGAATAAGCAGATCTGCTTTGAGAATTTGTTTTACTGTTTACTGTTTGCTTTCTAGAAATAATAATAGTGGCTTTCACTTTGCCAATATTGTGTAAATGTCTTGATCACAGATGGCTGTAGCACTCATGGAATGGTTGAGGCCAGTGGTTGTACGTGCCTCATTCCTAGTTGTCTGGTAGTTTGAGGCACATCCTGTTTGCATGTGCAATGTGGTTAGATAGACAAACCACACAATTATATTATATAATTATACTAGGATTGTCAAACCAATCTATGAAGGGATATTTGAATTTTATTTTCAAACAGGCATATACCTATGGATATAGTCAATAATATGAGAAAAAAGAAAATGGAAGTAGAAATATAAGTCAAATTCTGGTAACCCTGAATAAATTAATTAAAAGAGAAAATAATAATATTAAAATCAATAACAAAAATCAGAACAGTTAATATTTATTGAGTTATTAATTTCTGACAAAACAATAATAGTAGAAGACTTCAACACACCACTTTTGGTGAAGGACAGGACATCCAGAAAGAAGCTCAATAAAGACACAGAAGACCTAAATGCCACAATCAACCAACTTGACCTCATAGACATATACAGAACACTCCGCCCGACAGCAGCCAAGTATACTTTCTTTTCTAGTGCACATGGAACATTCTCTAGAAGACCACATATTAGGGCATAAAGCAAGCCTTAGCAGAACCCAAAACATTCAAATATTACAAAGCATCTTCTCTGACCATAGGGGCATAAAGGTGGAAATCAATAACAGGAAAAGCAGGGAAAAGAAATCAGACACTTGGAAACTGAACAAAACAAAAGACTGGATTATAGAAGGCATTAAGGATGGAACAAAGAAATTCCAATAAGAATGAAAACACTTCCTGTAAAAACGCTGAGATACAGTGAAAGCAATGCTCAGAGGTCAATTTATATCAATAAATGCACACATACAAAAAGAAGAAAGGGCCAAAATCAAAGAATTATCCCCACAACTTGAACAAATAGAAAGAGAGCAACAAAAGAAACTCACAGGCGCCAGAAAAAAGAACAAATACTAAAAATTAGAGCTGAACTAAAAGAAATAGAAAAAAAAATGAAAAGAATTAACAAGACCAAAAGCTGGTTTTTTTGAAAAAATTAACAAAATTGATAAACCACTAGCCAAACTGACAAAAGAAAAACAGGAGAGGAACCAAATAACCTGAATAAGAAATGAGATGGGCGATATTACAACAGACCCAACTGAAATTAAAAGAATCATATCAGATTTCTGTGAAAAATTGTACTCTGACAAATTTGAAAACCTAGAAGAAATGGCTGAATTCCTAGAAACACACTGCCTACCTAAACTAACACAAAAAGAGGTAGAAGAGCTAAATAGACCCATAACAAAAGAAGAGATGGAAAAGGCAATCAAACCCCCCCACCCCAAAAAAGCCCTGGTCCAGACAGCTTCACTGCAGAGTTCTACCAAACATTCAGAGAAGAGTTAACACCACTACTACTAAAGGTATTTTAGAGCATAGAAAAGGACAGAATACTACCAAACTCATTCTATGAAGCCACCATATCCCTGATACCAAAACCACGTAAAGACACCACAAGAAAAGAAAATTACAGACCTATATCCCTCATGAACTTAGATGCAAAAATCCTCAACAAAATTCTCGCCAACAGAATTCAACAACATATCAAAAAATAATTCACCCTGACGAAGTGGGATTCATACCAGGTATGCAGGAATAGTTCAACATTAGAAAAACAATTAATGTAATCTATGACATAAATAAAACAAAAGACAAGAATCCTATGATTTTATCAATTGATGCAGAAAAGGCATTTGACAAAGTCCAACACCTATTCATGATAAAAACTTGAGCAAAACAGGAATAGAAGGAAAATTTCTCAACATAATAAAGGGCATTTATATAAAGCCAACAGCAAACATCACCCTAAATGGAGAGAGCCTGAAAGCATTCCCACTGCGACTGGGAACCAGACAAGGATGCCCGTTATCATCGCTCTTACTCAACATTGTGTTGGAGGTCCTAGCCAGAGAAATTAGGCTAGATAAGGAAATAAAGGGCATCCAGATTGTCAAGGAAGGAGTAAAAGTATCTCCATTTGCAGGTGACATGATCTTATACACAGAAAACCCTAAGGAACCCTTCAGAAAACTACTGAAACTAATAGAAGAGTTCAGCAGAGTATCAGGATACGAGATAAGCATACAAAAATCAGTTGGATTCCTCTACACCAACAACAAGAACATTGAAGAGGAAATCACCAAATCAATGCCATTTACCGTAGCCCCCAAGAAGATAAAATAATTAGGAATAAATCTTACCAGAGATGTAAAAGACTTATACAAAGAAAACTGCAAAACACTTCTGCAAGAAACCAAAAGAGACTTACATAAGTGGAAAAACATACCTTGCTCATCGATAGGAAGACTTAACATTATAAAAATGTCTATTCTGCCAAAAGGGATCTATACATTTAATGCAATTCCAATCCAAATCCCAACGGCATTCTTTGATGAGATGGAGAAACAAATCACCAACTTCATATGGAAGGGAAAGAAGCCCCGGATAAATAAGGTATTACTGAAAAAGAAGAACAAAGTGGGAGGCCTTACTTTCCCTGATTTTACAACCTATTATACCACCACGGTAGTCAAAACAGCCTGGCACTGGTACAACAACAGATACATGGACCAATGGAACAGAATTGAGAATCCAGATATAAATCCATCCACATATGAGCAGTTGATTTTTGACAAAGGCCCCAAAACAGTTAAATGGGGGAGAAGACAGTCTTTTTAACAAATGGTGCTGGCATAACTGGATATCCATCTGCAAAAAATGAAACAAGACCCATACCTCACTCCATGCAAAAAAATGAGCTCAAAATGTATCAAACACCTAAACATAAAATCTAAAAAGGTAAAGATCATGGAAGAAAAAATAGGGACACTGTTCGGAGCCCTAATACATGGCATAAATAGTATAGAAAACATTATTAAAAATACAAAACAAAAACTAAATAACTGGGAGCTCCTAAAAATCAAAAACCTATGCTCATCCAAAGACTTCACCAAAAGAGTAAAAAGGCTTACAGACTGGGAAAAAGTTTTCAACTATGACATTTCCGATCAGCGCCTGATCTCTAAAGTCTACATGATACTGCAAAAACTCAACTGCAAAAAGACAAATAACCCAATTAAAAAATGGGCAAAAGATATGAATAGACACTTCACTAAAGAAGACATTCAGGTAGCTAACAGATACATGAAGAAATGTTCACGATTATTAGCCATTAAAGAAATCCAGATCAAAACTACAATGAGATTTCATCTCATTCCACCAAGGCTGGTGTTAATCCAAAAAACACAAAATAGTAAATGTTGGAGAGGCTGTGGAGAGATTGCAACACTTCTACACTGCTGGTGGGAATGTAAAATGGTACAACCACTTTGGAAATCAATTTGGGTCTTCCTTAAACATCTAGAAATAGAACTACCATAGGATCCAGCAATCCCACTCCTTGGAATATATCCTAGAGAAATAAGAGCCTTTACACAAACAGATATATGCACACCCATGTTTATGCAGCACTGTTTACAACAGCAAAAAGCTGGAAACAACCGAGATGCCCATCAACAGATGAATGGATAAATAAATTATGGTATATTCACACAATGGAATACTATGCATCGTTAAAGAACAGCAAGGAATCTGTGAAACATTTCATAACATGGAGGAACCTGGAAGGCATTATGCTGAGTGAAATTAGTCAGTTGCAAAAGGACAAATATTGTATAAGACCACTATTATAAGAACTTGAGAAATAGTTAACTGAGAAGAAAACATTCTTTTGTCATTACGGGAGGGAGGGAGGGAGGGCAGGAGAGGGGTTTAGATAGTAGATAAGAACTATTTTAGGTGAAGGGGAAGACAGCACTCAATACAGGGGAGGTCAGCACAGTTGGACTAAACCAAAAGGAAAGAAGCTTCCTGAATAAACTGAATGCTTCGAAGACCAGTGTAGCAGGGGCAGGGGTCTGGGGACCATGGTTTCAGGGGACATCTAAGTCAGTTGGCACAATAAAATCTATTAAGAAAACATTCTGCATCCCACTTCGAAGAGTGGCATCTGGGGTCTTAAACGCTAGCAAGCAGCCATGTAAGATGCATCAATTGGTCTCGACCCACCTGGATCAAAGGAGAATGAAGAAGACCAAGGACACAAGGTGATTATGAGCCCAAGAGACAGAGAGGGCTACATGAACCAGTGACTACATCATCCTGAGACCAGAAGAACTAGATGGTGCTCGGCTACAACCCATGACTGCCCTGACAGGGAACACAACAGAGAACCCCTGAGGGAGCAGGAGAGCAGTGGGATGTAGACCCCAAATTCTCATAGAAAGACCAGATTTCATGGTCTGACTGAGATTAGAAGGACCCTGGTGGTCATGGCCCCCAGACCTTCTGTTGGCCCAGGACAGGAACCTTTCCTGAAACCAACTCTTCAGACATGGATTGGACTGGAAAATAGGTTGGAGAGGGACACTGGTGAGGAGCGTGATTCTTGGATCTGGTGGACACTTGAGACTATGTTGGCATCTCCTGCCTGGAGGGGAGATGAAAGGGTGGAGGGGGTTAGAAGCTGGTGAAATGGACATGAAAAGAGAGAGTGGAGGGAGAGAGCGGACTGTCTCATTAGGGGGATAGCAATTGGGAGTATGCAGCAAGGTGTATATAAGTTTTTTTGTGAGAGACCTATTTGATTTGTAAACTTTCACTTAGAGCACAATAAAAATTATTTAAAAAATATTTATTGAGAAATTACTGAGTGAGCTACATCGTTCCTAACAGTCTATTTGCATGATTTCATCGAAGCAGATTCATGAAGATAATGTTATTTTTAGCTCCCACTGACTTTTGATGAAACTGGATCTTAGTAAAGTTAAGTTACTGCCCAAGGTTAAAACCTTAATAAGATTAGACTAGGAAAATGGTCTGGTGGTCTACTTCCAATAATTAGCCAATGGAAAACTTATGGATCACAACAGAACATTGTCTGACTCACTTCCTTTGGACAAACCATTAGGAGGGATCAATCTAATGCAGGACCTCATGCTTGGGGAAATACCGGGCCAGAGAGGGTAAGGGAGACCTTTGTTGAGGCAGACTGGCTCAATAGCCACTATAGTCATTGCAAATTTGTACTTGTTTAATTAATTATTTTAATACATTTTTTACTGCAGTAGAGATATTTTTAATTTTATTGAAGTTTGTAAATAGATACAGTTAAACAAAAAGTCATAGTACAGTGAGATGAATTAACTCAAAGGGAAGAGATCTGAGTACAAATATCCTAGAAGAAGAAACAGAATATTTTTTGACATCTGGGAGCTGACCTGGCACTATCAATTAGGTTTTTGTATTGCCAGGAGCTGGCCTTGATGTCTGCCTGTTGAACAGACATGGTTTTACAAAATATCAATACGGAAGACAGGAAAAAGATTCTCCAAAGGTGTCGTGTCCTTGTCTCAATCCCTGGAATCTATGAATATGTTAAGTTACATGGCAAAGGAGAATTAAGATTGTACATGGAATTAAAATTGTTAATCAGCTGACCTTAAGAAAGAGTATCCTAAATTATCCAGGTGGTTTCATTGTAATCCCAAGGGCCTTAAAAGTGGGAAAGGGAAGAGGAAGAGAGAATCAGAGATAGCAGTGTGAGAAGGACTCAGCTCAAAATTGTTGGCTTTGAAAAAAGAGGAAGTGGATTGTCATGGATTGAATTGTGTTCCCCAAAAATGTCTGTCAGCTTAGCTGGGCCATGAGTCCCAGTATTGTGTGATTGTCCATCATTTTATGTGATTTCCCTGTGTTGTAAATCCTATCACTATGATGAAATGAGATGGATTAGTGGCAGATATACTGATGAGATATACAAGTTTGGATAGTGTCTTAAGCCAATCTCTTTGAGATATAAAAGAGAGAAATGAGCAGAGAGATAGGGGGGCCTTATACCACCAAGAAAGCAGTGCTGGGAGCAGAGGGTGTCCTTTGCACCTGAGGTTCCTGTGCTGAGATGCTCCCAGACCAAGGGAAGACTGATGCATCACAAGGACCTTCCTTCAGAACTAACAGAGAGCAAAAACCTTCCCCTGGAGCTGGCACCCTTAATTTGGACTTCTAGCCTACTGGACTGTGAGAGAATAAGCTTCTCTTTGTTGAAGCCATCCACTTGTGGTATTTCTGTTATAGCAGACTAGAAGACCAAGACATGGATCATGAGTGAAGGAATGTGGTTAGCCTCTAAAAGGTGGAAAGGCATGGAAACAGCTCTCTTACAGAGCCTCCAGAGGAAAGAGAACCTTACGAACACCTAGATTTTAGCCCAGTGGGAACAATCTCAGAATTCTTACTTTCAGAACTCTAAGATAATAAATTTTGTTAAATGAGTGGTAATTTGATACAGCAGAAATAGGAAACTAAGAGGTGTGGCCAAGATGGTGGGATAGTCAGACTCTTCCTGTTGTCCCTCTTACAACAAAGACCTGAAAAAACAAGTGAATTGATTATATATAACAATCTAGAAGCCCTGATCATAAAAGACAAAGCTGAAGAGTTGGATTGAGTGGCAGGGAGAAGGAGGGATAATTCAAAAACAGCAAAGAAGTGCCAGTTGTAAGGTTGCCAGTGCCCTGCTGACTAGGTCATCCTATGCCTGCAGGCTGAGGTGAGCAGTAGTGTTTGAGATGTACCTCACCATGTTGGGTGAGGCTGGGCAGCAGCGAGTCTGCACTCACCTCTGGAGCTAGGTGGAAGCAGCGCTGGACCTGCAAACGTTAAGTGCAAACATCTAACCTAGCACTGGGAGGCAAAATAAATTCTACTCCCAGAGTTTCACAGTGGAAAACTGGTTACTTCCCCTCACCCACACCCCACCCTGCTCTGCTCTGAAACCAGTCTGGCAGTATTCAACAACTGTCACTCTCCCTAAGCCAGGAACTTGGGGTGAGTCAGGAGGCCCTGCCCCTTCACTGAGCCACTGGCATAAGGGGTCCGCACACTTGCAGAATCCTTTACTCCTGCCTAGACCTGTGTGCACTGGGTCAGTGGGTTTAGACCTGTGTGGGCTGATTCAACACCACATGCCATCATTATCATAACAGCAGGGCATACACCTGAAGCCCATTTTCAACTTCAGCAGCCAAGGGGGAGCTGCAGACTTATGACATTTGACATGGCCCTGCCTCTTAAGCACAGAACCTCAGCCACCTACCCCAGAGGCCTGAGGGCTGGTGGTAACATTCACTTCATCTAAACCAAAAAAAAAAAAAACCAAACCCAGTGCCGTCGAGTTGATTCCGACTCATAGTGACCCTATAGGACAGAGTAGAACTGCCCCATAAAGTTTCCAAGGAGCGCCTGGTGGATTCAAAATGCTGACCCTTTGGTTAGCAGCTGTAGCACTTAACCATTACACCACCAGGGGTTCCTCACTCCGTCTAGCCACTCGTGTAATAGGGGTCTGAGAATAAACGGTGTCTCCCATTCCCTACAGTCAAAAGGACTGTGTGCCCAAGGACCAGCTGCAACACCCCTCACTACATGCTCTAGGGAAAAAGGAACACACCCTCACCAAGGCATCCAGGGGCAGCCACCAGTCCCCTGCCTTGTTCCACACATACCCCCTACAGCAGCCGGATACCTGTTCCTGCTTCAAACACCAATCTGCAGCCCTGACAGTCTGGGACTGTAGGTGAGAGTCTGCACCACACATTTGGTGACTGAAAACCTGGACACCTGTGCCACACCAGAACATATGGAGAGGAAGTTAAAGGCAATATTAAGAAATAAAATGTTGGTTTAAATTTAGAAAAATAAAGGTAAATTTTAAGGTAACCACAAAGGACGCTAACAAACCTACCCATCAAAATAAGAAAAACATGAGGACTTAGCAAAAACAAAATAAACAATAATGAAAAAATATGAAAAGAGAATGCATAAGAAAAACCACTCAACAGCACAGAAAATTAAGTGGAACAAAGAAACTGCTAGCACCACCAAAAAAACAAGCAACAACAACAACAAAATGACAGCACTAAACTCGTACCAATCAGTAATTACACTGAAAGTAAATGGACTAAATGCGCTAATAAAGAGATGAACAGTGGCAAAACTGATTAAAAAAACGCAATCTGTCTATATGCTGCCTATAACAGACACGACTTAGACTCAAACACACAAACAAACTAAAACTAAAACAATGGAAAAAAAATATCAAGTAAACAACCACAAAAAAAGAGCAGGAGAGACAATATTAATCTCTGACAAAACATATTTAAAGCAAAATTCACCGCAAAGGATAAGAAAGGACACAGCTTAACCTCTAGAGGGTCAATACACCAGGAGGACATAACTATAATAAATACATAAGCACCTAATGAGACGGCTCCAAGCCACACAAAACAAACCCTAATAGTATTGGAAAGAGAAATAGATAATCCACCATAATAGTAGACTTCAACACACCACTTTCAATGAAGAACAGAACATGTAGAAAGAAAATAAAGATACAGAAGATCATAGACATATACAGAAATCTATCCAGTAGCAGCCAAGTATACATTCTTTTCCAACTCACATGGAACATCCTTCAGAATAAACTGCATATTGGGCTGCAAAGCAAACCTTAACAGAATTCAAAACACTGAAATTTTACACAGCATCTTTTCTGATTATAATGACATAAAATTAGAAATCAATAACAGAAACATCAAGGAAAAAAAATCAAATGCATGGAAACAGAACACCACCTTGCTTAAAAACTACTGGATTATAGAAGAAATCAAGGATGGAAAAAATAAATTCATAGAATTAAATGAGAATGAAAACACGTCTCACCAGAACCTTTGGGAAACAGCAAAAGCAGTGCTTAGAGGTCAGTTTATAACAATAAATGCACACATTCAAAAAGAAGAAAGTGCCAAAATCAAAACATTACCCCTACAACTTGAACAAATAGAGAGAAACAAAAGAAGCCCTCAGGCACTAGAAGAAAGGAAATAATAAAGGTTAGAGCAGAAATGAATGAGATAGAGAACAGGAAAACAACTGAAAGAGCAGACAATACTAAAAGACGGTTCTTTGAAAAGATCAGCAGAAACAATAAACCATTGGTCAAATTGACAAAAGAAAAAACAGGAGAGGAAGCAAATAACCTAAATAAGAAATGGAATGGGTGATATCACAACAGACCCAATGGAAATAAAAAGGATCATAACAGAGTACTATGAAAAATTGTACTCTAACAAATTTGAAAATCTAGAAGAAATGGACAAGTTTCTAGGAACACACTACTTACCTAAACTAACACAAATTGAGGTAGAAAAATTAAATAAACCCACAACAAAAGAAGAGATTGAAGAGATAATTAAAAAAATAAAAACCACCACCAACAAAAAAGCCCTGGCCCAGATGGCTTCACTGGAGAATTCTACCAAACTTTCAGGGAAGAGTTAACACCATTACTACCAAAGACATTTCAGGCATAGAAAAGGATGGAATACGCGCAAACTCATTCTATGAAGCCAGCATAACCATGATAGAAAAGTCAGGTAAAGATCCACAAAAAAAAGAAAATTACAGACCAATATCTCTCATGAATAAAAAAAAAAATTTCTTTGTGTAAAAAACCTACACAAAGAAAACTACAAAATTTTTTTTTTTTTATAGACCCAAAAATCCTCAACAAAATTCTAGCCAATAGAATTCAACAACATATCAAAAAATAATTCACCATGACCACATGGGATTCATACCAGGTATGCAGGGATGGTTCAACATTAGAAAAACAATCAATGTAATCCATCACATAAATAAAACAAAACACAAGAACCACATGATCTTATCAACTGGTGCAGAAAAGGTATTTAAAAAAGTCCAAAACCCATTCTTGATAAAAACTCTCAGCGAAATAGGAATAGAAGGAAAATTCCTGGACATAATAAAGGCCATTTATACAAAGCCAACAACTATCATCATCCTAAATGGAGAGTCTTAAAGCATTCCCCTTGAGAAGGGGAACCAGACATGGATGCCCTTTATCACCACTCATATTCAACATTGTACTGGAGGCCCTAGCCAGATCAATAAGGCAAGAAAAAGAAATAAAGTGCATCCAAATTGGTAAGGAAGAAGCAAAAGTATCCCTATTTGCAGATGATATGGTCTTATATGTGGAAAACCCCCAAAAATCCACAAGAAAACTACTACAACTAATAGAAGATTTTGCAAAATATCAGGATATAAGATAAACATACATAAGTCAGTCAGATTCCTCTGCACCAAAAGAGAGAACTTCCAAGAGGAAATCACCAAATCAATACCATTATAATAGCCCCCAAGAAGATAAAGTATTTAGGAATAAATTTAAACAGAGATGTAAAAAACCTACACAAAGAAAACTACAAGACACTATTATGAGAAATCAAAAGAGACCTAAATAAGTGGAAAAACATACCATGCTGATAGACAGGAAGACTCAACATTATCAAAATATCAATTCTTCCCAAAGTGATCTACAGATTCAATGCACTCTCAATCCAAATTCCAGTAACAACTTTTAGCATGTGGGAGAAACAAATCACAAACTTCATACGGAAAAGGAAGAAGCCCCAAATAAGTAAAGAATTAATGAAGAAGAAGAACAAAGTGGGAGGCCTCACACTACCTGATGTTAGAACCTATTATACCACCATGATAGTCAAAAAGGCCTGGTACTGGTACATCAGACACATAGACCAATATAACAAAATTGAGAACCCAGACGTAAATCCATCCACCTATGAGCAGCTGATAGTTGACAAAGGCCCAAAGTCCATTAAATGGGGGAAAAGACAGTCTTTTTAACGAGTGGTGCTGGCATAACTGGATATCTGTCTGCAAAAAAATGAAACAGGACCCATACCTCACATCATGCCCAGAAACTAACTCAAAATGATCAAAGACCTAAATATAAAACCTAAAATGATAAAGATCACGGAAGGAAAAATAGGGACAATGCTAGGAGGCCTGATACACGACATAAACAGAATACAAACCATAACTAACAATGCAGAAACATCAGAAGAGAAACTAGATAACTGGGGTCTGCTAAAAATCAGTTATGCTCATCAAAAGAGTAAAAACAGAACCTACAGATTGGGAAGAAATTTTTAACTATGACATATCTGGTAAGGGTCTAATCATTAAAATCTACAAAATACAGCAACACCTCAACTACAAAAAG